>NC_079514.1:26771257-26943626 GCF_000801105.2 Raphanus sativus | reverse complement strand
AACTTACAGTCCCGTTTTTTTTGCATCTTTATTGATGTTAGTTTATTTCTATTGATGCAGTTAGTATTTTTTTTAAATATAAATCATTAAAAGAAACTTATATGGGTGGTTACACTGATTTATAATATTAGGCAGTTATTGTATCTATTCTATTAATTTTGCAGTATGACCTATTGATGCAAGGTTATGTCTAATTATTTTTTTAATTTAAATATAAAGCAAGTTGTATAACTTCTTTTTTGTCAACGTTAATTGTAAACCATAACTAACTTTTCCAATAAAATAACTTTTGCAACCTCCATTTTTAGTTCCAAATTTTTAGGAACCCACTTCCCCAAAAAATATATTCAGCCACGGTTAGAAATATCAATACTATTATTATTTTTTTATTTTTATTTTAATTCATACCAAATGGCAATGCTATGATTTTATCTATTATGATAAAAATAATAGTTTAACATTTGTGTCAATTGTCAATTGTTATATTACTCCTCCTCATTTTCAGATGTATAATTGTTTCTTTTTTTGGTTTGACTATAACCTACTAATCTATTTATTAGAATTTACACTATAACAACATAATTTACATCTCAATCCAAGAAATTATGATTTATTCAAACAGACATTAATTTATTCAAATTTTAAATATTTTACACAGACGTTAAATTATAATTAATAAAACAGATGATGTAAAAAGTAGTGTTTATCGGGGTTTAAGTAGACTTTTAATAGAAATAAATATTTATATAAACTCATGCACTTTAACGGATTTTGAATATGTTATTTGATTAAAAAATAATTATTTAATATGATTTTACTTAAAATTAGTGAAAACAATATTAACCCATTTACATATATACATATATGAGTCTGTGTTGTTGATGACAAAAAAAAAAAAACATATATACATATATTTAATAGAATATACTAAGAATTTTCAAACCTTTTTTTCAATTTGTTCAATTTATGCTGCAGGTTGAGTTTGATATTAATTTTCAGATACAACACTTTAAGAAACGTTCAAATATATAAACCAAGTCTAAAGAGTAAGATTTTGATTTTTGGGTCGATCCAAGATGAGGTTTTTGGGTACAAATATTCTTGATCACGTAACTATTAAAAATATAATATGTTGTAACTTTTTAAAAAAAAATATTTAAATATAATTTTTAAAATACATATGGCGTAAGTGTATAGTTATGCAACTTGACATATTTAATAGATACCAAAATTATAAAAACACAGATATAAAAAATTAATTTTCTTAAAAAAATGTAAAACAACAAATATATCGTCCTTTAAAGAAAAAATTATTAAAAATAGAATAGATTATATAATTTGTTATATCTTTTAATAACACACCTACTTAAGTTTAGAAATATAATGTGGGAAATTAAATATTTTGTCATATATGAAACTACAAAAAATATCACATATTTTTCACTTAATGAATAACAATTAAAAATAATTTCACAAACGTATATAACACAAATACATACTTATGAAACTTGATCTATTTAATATACTTACAAAACTAAATATTCTATTAAATTCATATCACGCGAAAATATAATTATAGAACCACACAAACATATTATATGAGGCAAAAAAAATTTTAAACAAAACATATACCCGCCCTCTTGAGGGCGGGTCAACCTCTAGTGTATCTTTAAAATTTTAAGTTGGTCCGTCCCACCCCTAGTTGTTGTAATTTGAATTAGTTATTTATTTTAAATGCAGTAGCATAAATTGTAATTATTTAAGAAAAGTTAGGATCAATTATTAACTATACATTAGTTTTTATAGATTAAACTAGAGTTGGGTCCGTCCGACCGGAAGAATATTTACTTTCATTTATTACTAGATTATGACCCGCGCTTTGGAAGCGCAAAATATTTTACGATGAATTTTTTTACTAATAACTTAACAAATATTTTGGTAACTTTTAAAGAGTGTATTTAATTTTTTTTTGCATTTAAATCAGTGTTTCTAAATTCAACACGATTGTGATAATACCGGTTAATCCGGAGATCTGATAATCTTATAATCCAAATTTTAAAGTTCATTATTTTGCAATTTATGAAATTATGATGTTTCTACAAAATTTTAAAGAGAAAATGATAGATATCTATCTTATTAAAGTAGAAGTACTTTAAGCTTTTGTTTGGTAATAGGGATAGAAGTTTTCAAAAAAAAAATTGTTTGGTAATAAAGATAGTAGAGAATTTTGTATTTTCCTTATTTAAATGATATATTTAAGTATATTTAATGTATTTTCCTAATTTAAATAATAGATTCCTTTAATAGAATGAATCTTAACCAAAATAAATTTCCTAATAGATTTTTTTGTTAACATTTAATATTTTTCAATATTTATTAATAAAAAATAAAACAAAAATCACACATCAAAATCAATTTATATATCATATAAATAAATATAAAATTTTTATTTATAAATTGTTAGTATAACACTTTTATAATATAAGTCCAATTATTAAAAATATTATATTTTTATATGATACACTGTGATATAATAGACGATTAAAATCACATAATATAATTATTTAAAGTAATAATAAAATTTTTGTTTTAAAATGTTATACTAACAATTACGTAATACATATTAATTTACATATATATATATATATATATATATATATATATATATGTAATATATAATATAGAACAAAGAAAAAAATTGAAGTGAAAGCAAATATCTATACGGCCACGGGTCAAACTATAGAAATAAACAATAATGGTGTAAGATTTTTTTTTAAACAAATTTATTTCAAATATGTTTATATATTTTATGTATTTATAAATTATTTTATTTGTTATTAAGAATGCTAAGATTTTGGAATTGGAAAAAATTATGACCCATCTCTATATTATTTTAATTAGGAATTTAAAATTTATATCAAAATATTTTTTTTTAACTTTTAATTTTTATTATAACTACAAATATTAATTTTCAATCTAAATTTATATTTAAATATTACAAATATATCATTTATAATTAAAAAACTAAAAACATAAAATAAACCCTAAAATAAATACCCGCCCAGTTGGGCGGGTCAAGATCTAGTAAAATATTAAGATTAATTATTGTATTGTTTGGAAACATTGATAGTAGTATAAAATATATTGTTTGGAAACATTGATAGTAGTAAGAAATAAGTATATTGTTTGGAAACATGGATAGTAGTATAAAGAAAGGAACATTAATGATTTAATGTAGGTTTAACTATAAAGTATAAATGTGTATTTAATTTAAAAACTTACAAAATAAATGTTAGGTCCAACAGAATGTTTCTGTTTTAATAAAATAGATATAAATTAATATTATTTAAATATCTATCGGTTTATATTTTTAAATATTTATCATATTTAAATTTTTTATAAACACAGCAATCAAATAATTTATGTGCTGTAGAAATAGTGACCGTACCCGTTATTAAACATTTGACAAATTAATTTTGACCTATTGATAATTTGAGTAGTACTTCTTGTAACATGAAATTATTGGCAAATGTAAAAATAATTTAAATATTTTGATCAGATATGGATAATATGGTAAGATTTAGATATATTAGAAAAAAAATATTTGGTTATTATAAACATTAAACATTGTTTTACAAGTAATTCAAAGATATATAATCTTAGGTGAGGTTTAATTTAGAATGGTTAAACATTTATTTTAGAATTTCTTGAAAATATATAATCTTAGGTGAGGTTTAATTATATTAAAACAATATTCAGTTACAAATATTTCATCTTGTTATATAAGTAGTTTAAATATATTTAACATCTTAGCATATATAGATTTTACTGTTCAAAATAATTAATGGTAAGTTAAACATTTACTTTAGGAATATTCATAATATTGTTTAATATCGAATTTAAACTTGAACTTTGTTCAAAATAATTAATGGTAATGTTATCCAATTTAAATATTGTTAAAATCGATTTTAAATATGAATATTCCTAAAAATCAACTCATTTATTTAAGAAAATATATTAAACACGAAAATTAAACTGGAAGTGATTTAGGAAATTGTTTAATAAATAGGAAAATACAATATTTAAATATATGTTCATTTAATTACTTTAGTGACATACCATTGTAAATAAAAGTGAAAACTAAGAGATATTTTTATATGGGTACTTCTGAAGTATTAATAATATATTCAGATTAATTTCAAAATTAGATACAGACTTCACTTTTTTAAAAAAAATTGACTGGTAAGACCATGAAACCGGATGTAATTGAAACCGAATCTATCTTATTAAAGTAGAAGTAATTTAAGTTTTTGTTTGGAAACATAGATAGTAGTAAAAAATATAATATTGTTTGGATAAATGGATAGTAGTATATTAAAAACAAATAATGGGCTTAATTTGAATCATAGATTATTATGGTCCAAAGTACAATTAACATTATTTTTGGGTTTTGTATGATAGTTATTAATTTGTTAAAGAAAATAATAAAATTATTTATAGTTTCTTTTGAAGGGATTTTTGAATAAATAAAGAACAAAATGTAATTTATTTATATAAATATATATTTTGTATGATATTTTCTGTTTTCGTATATTTTAAACACTTTTCGCAAATTTCTTGATATATAATTTAAAAAATACAGTATAACTACATAAGTGATTCACCTCATGAGTTATTATGTGTATTTAAGAGTGAAACACTATTATTAAGTAAAAGAATTATTAAATTACAAAAGTACAAATATTTGTAAAATTCTTACTACCGTGTTTACGGGTCACGAACGCCTTTATAACACGATACAGAGCCGAAATACATAGTTTAAACAACAAACAAAAGTAGTAAAACTGAAATCGTTAAATGTTAGTTTTCTAAGTTTGTAAATACTGTAAATTCATCATAATTATTTATCAAAAATGTTTTTACATATTTAGTCCTAAAATTTTGGAAGATTTTGCGTGGGGATCTTCTCATTTAAACCAAAGTCCAACACTTGATCTCCACGAAAATAGAATAGAGATTAATAGCAACTTAGTTACCATTAATTATTCCTAAATATTTTCACATAAATTTAAATCTAGCAATTTTAACTAATTTATATATTTGTTCATAAATTTTAGAAAGATTTGACGTGGGTATCTCCTCATTTAAATCAAGATCTCAAACTTGATCCCCACGAATTAGAATAAATGTTAATAACTACAAAATTTCCATATCTTTATTGTTCATAATTATTCCTAAATATTCTCACATATATTATTGTTTAAATCGTACGAAATCTTAGCATTTAATCTTAATAAAATCATTTTCCAAAACAACCTTGCTCGCCTTATATATACACCTCTTACGCTTTTTTCTACACATACATTCAGACTTCACAAAAAGAAAACGATGGAAAACAATCAAAATTATATCGACGTTCACAAAGTGAAACCTAATAAAGATGCTTGGAGAGTGCACGTGAAGCTACTCCATTGATGGACATCGAATACAAGTTTTGGAGGGGAAACTCTAGAATGTGTTCTTGCTGATGAAATAGTAAGTCATCACCTTACTAAATTGGCAAGATATGTTTTATCTATTCGTACAATTTTGATCATTGTTAATTTCGTGTGTTTAGGGTGGCAAAATACACGCAAGTTGCAAAATAAATCTGATGTTTCGCCTGAAACGAAATCTCCCAATTGGTAAATGGAGATTCGTTAAACACTTTAAGGTTGTTGCTTCTGGTGGTACAATTACGAAATACAAAGTTTAAATAATAAACAATAAGCAATACAATTTCGTTCAACCAATTTAAAGTTCTGAAATATTTATATATATCATAAAAACAAAAACCAGCCCAATATCACATGCGCGAATCAGCCTCTAATATTATTTACCACAATAAACTAAAGTAGTAAAGATTGTATCCATTAACTTTTTGTTTTTCAAGATTTTATATATATCATAAAAATAAAGACCCGTCCAATCGGGCGGGTTAAGATCTAGTTGGTCTTACTTTTGCAGTTTTTGGCATTACTACTAATTACTAAACCGGGTAGGCTGATGTTTACGTTACAATGTGCGAGACTTTCAGCGTTTTAGAGCCAAGTCAGTGTAACTCTGTCCTCTGTGTACTCTTAAGTCAAGAGTCAAACACAAACACAAGGCTGGACTGTCCTTTCATCGCGTCGCAGAGGGTTGATGTACGTTTCAGTTATAACAGCTAGGGAATCAATGACGAGAAGATACATAGAAAGTACTTTTCTTTTGAAACTTGTTTTTGTCTCTTCTCTCTATGTCCCATGCTTTTTACCCTCAAGAATCCTGTCTTCTCTTTCTCACTCTCTCAATTCCTCAGAGTTCAAACATCCTCTTGCAATGGCTGCCTCTGATAGCCTTCCTCGTTTCTTCAAAGTTTTCATCTCCCATTTTAGCTCAGACTCTATGGTAACAACATACCTTGTAGCTTTTATCGCTTTGGGTCTCTCTCTTAAAACTGGCGAAAGCCTCTTGCTCTGATTCTCCTCTTCTGCTTCTTTTACTCTGTTTTTGAATGGTAAAGATGTTAGATCCTCTGTTTCCGGACGTAAAGATGTTAGCTTTACATGTCAATCAGTTTCAATTATGTAAATTTGCATCTTTTGTGTGTGTGTGGGTTGTAGAGAGATGTTGTTCATAACTGTTATATAAGGAAAAGTGAAGATGTAAAGTCTTTACCTCTACATGAAAATCAGTTTCATTTATAAAATTTTGAATATAGTTGTTTTCCTCAAAGATTTGTTCATCGATTAGTATAAGTTGTTGTTCATAGATCAGATTTGTTTTACTCTGTTTTTTTTTTTTTTGGCTGCAGCTTATACCCATCTCCTACTATGATGAACTTCCACGTCATCTTCCCAAGACGGCTATTCTCCAAGGCACTGGTGGATGCGTTTGGAAGGTAGGCATGACGCTGAAGCAAGAGGAAGAGGAAGTGTATTTCGAACAGGGATGGCCCAATTTCGTTAAGGATAATGATCTCGTCGATGGAGACTTTATGACCTTCGTGTATAACGGAGACAACGTTTTCGAGGTCAGCATCTATGGCCTTGATGGATGTAAACAGGCTAGAGCAGTGGCTGAATTGGAGGATGATGAAGAAAAAGAAGATAGTATCTGTGCTCTAAGTACAGATGATACAAGTGCTGAGTCCGAGGAGGCCAATACAGTTCAGAGAAGCAATGACAAAGGTTAGTTAGTTGATTCCTTGTTTGCTTGTTATGTGGTTTGCTTATATAGACAGGTTGTTTTGTCTTTTTTTTTTCAGGAAAGGCAAAAGTGGGAGCTGTGGAGGATTCTGATGATGAGGAAGAAGACAGTGTTTATTCTCTTAACAACATCAAAGACACAGACACAGGCAGTTCTTCTGAATTCGAAATGGCCAATACGATCTTGAGAAGCAAGAACAAAGGTCTGACAACAACAGACTGTTAGCGTTTTTTTTCATTCATTATATAAGGAAAAACAAAATGTTTTGTCTCTCTTGAACAGGAAAGTCGAAAGAAGAAGTGATTAAGGAGGAATCTGATGGCAAAGAGGATAGTGATCATTCTCTAAACAGTGAAGACGAAGAGACAGAAACTGGTTCTGAATCCAAGATGGCCAAGAACAAAGGTTTTTGCTCATTGTTACCTTTTTTTTTTACATGGCTTGAGTTGAGTTTATGTGATTGCTTTATATATATACATTGAGATTTTTCCAGGAAAGAAGAAAAAGAAAGTTGTGGAGAGTTCTGACAGTGATTATGCTGAAGAGTTTGGTCGCTTGGATTTGGAAGAGGACTCCAGCAGCAGTGACAGTTCCTATGCTCCAGACAGTGAAGACACAGCCACTCATGTCAAACGAAAAGTGAAAAGTCCAAAGAAGAAAGGTAAAAAATACATTCACCACTTTGATCATTTTGTGTAAACGGCTGCTTATATTTATATAAAACTTGATTTTTTTTGAGGTTCACAAGGAAAGTCCAAAGTGATAAAAGATGTGGTTGGAGTTGGTGACAGTTCTTGTGCTGTGGAAGGAGTCAAAAAGGAGAAAAAGACTAGGGAGAAAGGTATATTTTACACTTTTGGCTTTTTTACTTTCATCACTTACTAATATTGAGATATGTTTTCTCCTTTGTGCTTGGTTACAGTAAAGGCCATAATCGAAAACCCTGAGGTGTATCTGGATGATCCAACGAATATACATTTTGAGACGGGCGTGAAGAACAGGAAATACGAGCTGGTAAAAAAGCTATAGAGTATCTCTTTCAAAACACTATTATTATTGGTTTATAGGGTAATAACTTGACGTTTGTTTGTTTTGCTTTGAACACACAAGCTGGTTCATGCACAGCTGGTGAAAGACTACTGCCTAAGGTTTAAAGACTACATCTCTTACATCGACCCAAAGGGGAAACTAGAGGCGAAAACAGCCAAGTGGGGAGACCAACGTGTGTGCATCAAAAAATGGGCAAAGATCTGCGATAGGAACAAACTGAAGAAACAAGACCGTGTCGTGTGCGAGCTCTTGCGTAAGAAAGATCTGGTTTACGCAGTTAAGATCCACATCATCCGTGCGAAACATTTGGTGTGAGTTTTGAGAAGAAAGGGACATGGTCATTATGGATTTTAGTTATGTTTCTAGTAATCAAATGACTTTCTACTTATGTAATGAGTTTACATCATCTACAAGACCTCGAATCAACTTTCATTCGGTTCTGTGTTTTCATTTCAGTTAAAAAAACTTGTTGTTTGGTTTGTTCTGTTTGCATATGATCTTCAAAATTCAAGAGCTTTGTTATAAAAACATCTGATGAATGAAACTGAGATAAAAACTAATATATAGATAGAATGATATTTCGAACATTAGGAGTAGGGGATTATTGACTACGAAGTCTTGTTTTTGCCGTATATATCTTCAAAACCATCAGCTACTCTTTTCCTTCTTTCAGCAATCATTTCTGAGTAAGACTGAAGAGAAAAAACACATAAACCATCAGACACGAGACCAAGTTTTGTTCAAAAGAACCAGCAGCATTGTCTTAAAGATGTTACTAGTACAAGTAGTAAGTAGTATAAGTCGAACTTAGCCTTTTATCAGATATATTGCATGTAAAAAGCATACCTTTGGGTAGCTGTAAAGGAAAATGTACCACCAAGCACCAATCAAACCAACGGCAAGCGATGAAACTAAAACCGAATGTAGTATTGCCCAGCTACAAGCCACTATTGACAAACCCGTCACCACTATCGTCCATGGTTGACACCTGAAAAAAAAAACATAGTAATATATGTCTGATCAAACCAGTTCATAGATATTTAAAAGGCTATTTATTGTCTTCTTACTATTTACCTAATAGAGAGTGAAATAACCAAAGAGACACATATTAGTAAACTCTAACTGAGCTAAGACTTAATCAGAGACCAAGAAACCAGCTTTGTTGTCTGAATATGCTAGAACTGTAACTGAGTTCAGACCGAGATTATTTCGAAAGTGTGGTTGCACGAAACTAAGCTCTGTTGTGTGAAGATGAGAGAAGTGTAATTGAGACATACCAGGAGGGCTTTGTATCCCATACAGAGTCGTATTCGAGAGAGAGATGATCCAAGTAACCTTCCATGTCGCCATTTTCATCGACGAATCTCGAATCATTCTGCTCTCTTCGATTTCCTCCCAGACCTCTAACTTTCGTGCAAATCCTTGGCTGCTTGAGATTGAATGATCCGGTATTCGTTTGGGTACTGATTATCGTAAATCGGGTTTGAGTCTGAATCCGAAACGGCGACAGAGGAAGGGTGGAGATGGAGAGACTTCCCATTTGAAAGAAGATAAAAAAGGATTAGAGGACTCAATCGGCCCTAATCAAAACATTTGGGGCTCTGCTTTGTAATGAAGATCGAAGATGTTCGATAAATTTTAGTTGGGCTTTATTTTTGTATATGGCCCAATATTAGAAGGCGAAGAGGAAGATGAAGAGCACAAGTAGTAGCAAGAAGAAGCAGGGACATATGAGGAAGAATAGATACATAATACAACAGTGAATCGGATCTGAGATTAGTGCTTCGTAACACACCAAGTCAAAGAGAAAGAAGTCGTCTGGTTCTGATACTGATTCAAAGGCGAAAGTAGAAGAAACAGTGAAGGATCCTGAGTTTGATGAAGAGGAGTTGAACAAGTTCAAAGAGATGATTGAGTCAAAGAAGAAAGCTTTAGCAGCTCCTAAAGATGAAGAAGAAGCTGAGGTCGCTGAAGGTCACATCAGTTATGGAGGTGCTTTAAGACCTGGTGAAGGAGACGCCATGTGCAGCAAGGGAAACTTATCCCACCGAAGAGGAGAAGTGGGTCTTAACGCTGATGAGATTCAGAGGTTTGAGGATCTTGGGTATGTGATGAGTGGAAGTAGGTAGGCATCAAAGGATGAATGCTATTCGCATCAAAGGAAGACTCTGACTTCAGTATTGTACAACTGTTTCTGACTTATCTGTGTGTATGTATTTTCCGTAGGTTAAGATATTAGCTTTTAATGAGTCCACTAAACAATAGTTTTTGATTATTGAAACGAGATTAGCACATGATAAGAGTGTTGGAAACTTAGTCCTCATGAGCTTTGATCTTATCATTGGTGTTGTCACCATTTTTACTGGTAAAATGCGACATGAAGTGAAAGTCATTGTGGTCAGCTCATCATCATGTTATTGTTGTCACCATTGTTATCACCACTCTATTTTTGAAACTGTGAAACAAACAAGTTTGTTGTTGAGAGTTCTATAATTATCTAGTGCAATAATAATTTCCGAATTTTTAGGCAGATATTATTGACATAATAATAATTATGATTCCACTTCTGTGGAACTATACAGTGGCTGAATCTTTTTTTGCAATGAGTGCAATATCTTGTCAGAGTACCTGGAGATCATGGTCCATAACCAATTATTCATTTTATAAAATAATAGACAGATATATATCATCATTGCAATAGAAATTGATCTTGGTTAATGGTTAGCTGTGGATAAGAAAACGATACTAGCAGGTTCAAACTAATATGAAAAATATGATTATTGTTGGCTTATTAAATTAGAAACTTATTAACTTCCAGCATTAACATAAAATAATTTTAAGAAAATGGATCTAGTAATGAATGTAACGACTCACGTTATCGTCTCTAGCTGCGTCGCTAGCTCAGACGTTTCTGGCCCTCACACACCATATCTGCGTCGCTAGCTCAGGCATTCCTGAACCCCCGCACACCACATCTGGTCGACAGCTCAGATGTCTCTGAACCTGCACATCACATAGTCCCTACTATATAACTATGTACATACATATATATATATATAAATATATATCTCATATCTCAACATCACACAATCCAATCAATAGTTGAATCCTCTAGACCCCTAATTCCGGTTTACAATACATAATCTAACTAACAATCACGACTCAAACAGACTTAATTCATATTTCGAAATCTAAACTACGATAGAAAGAATTCTATTTTGGTACGGAATTTACGGAATAGACCCTCACCTTTGCCACGAGTTCTGAAGATAACCTGAGAAAACACATAATGAACCTTGACGAATCTGAAACAGTAACTCTGGAACTCTCTGAAAATAAATGAATATGATAATTCTGGCAGGACTGAACCCTAGAGAAAACAGATGGATATCTCAAGAACTGACCGTTAACTTTTCAATCCGTCCGGTCATAATGTAGTCCTATATGTCCTCTGTCCATAGACACCGAGTGCACTCCGATCGGACACCATTTGATTAACCAAATTAGCTTCACCTCCAGGCTGGTCGCAAACGAAGACTGCAGTAATACTTCTAGCAAAAACAAACACAACTTTCAGAAAATAACTCGAAATGACAATCCGCTTCTTGGAGACGATAGATAAAAGAGTGAACTACTTACTGAAAAATTTACAGATTGAAAGCTTTCATTTAGGTCGGCCGTTTGGCCTTTACGCTGAGACTGGTCGGAACTGTATCTGCATCACTAAAGCTTCAGTTTATCCTTGGCCAAGAAGTAACGTCGATAACTTTCCAACCGTGCCTTGGTTTTACGATCGGGAAGATGATATGGAAAGCTGACAACGAGATTTTTCTGATGATATCTCGCTCGTTTTCTGGTTCCTTCTAGATCAACGGGAAAACACCGATGAAGTTGACTATCGGCAGATCCGATCTACAACGAGTAGCCCCAAAGAAATGTCCATAACTATTAGATGAAAAATCCAAATGATGATCCGCTTTCTGATAAACATAGATCTATGAGTGTAGAACATAACCTCAAAAGTTGGATTCGAAATACTCAGTTTTGATCGATCGTTCTTCTGCTCTTCCAAAACGTATCTGATGAGCTTTAATCACTCTTTTCAAATGGTGTGATGGCCCTTCTTTCATGGTGGCTGGTACAGACTCTAATGGTGATGAGAGATGGAGCACGTGATGATGGAGAACACAGAATATGACATGTCTGCGTTGAGCTATGGCGGCTCAGGTCTTTAGGTTTTAGGAGAAGACACATGTGATTATATATAAGCACACCCGGTTTTACTAAACCACAAAAATGATGAGTTGGGTTTGTTTTGGTTTTACCAATAATTAATCAAACCAAATAAATCAAATAATGATTTTAAGAAACTGGGTCGTTACAACAACAATTTTGTAAATTGACTAAAGTCGCTGTCAAAGATCCTTAAATATGTGGTTTCTTATAGATACTTAGTTAATGTGATCAGTATTGTGTTTTAAAAATAGGGTTATGTAGCAAGGTCTTAACAAAACACGCTTGTTTCTCTCTCCTCAAACTCTCTCAACCTCTCAAACCTAAACGACGTTTGCTTGGCTCCGGCGGTTGCCTCCGGCGCGCGACCGTCGGGAACCTCCTCTCCTCCTTCTCCTCTTTCCTCTTTTGCTCTGTTTTGCCTCTCCACGCTCCTCTGTCGATATGCATGATGTTGTGGTTGGAGTTCCGCCGTCGACGATTCATCTAGATCGGCTCCGGGGCGGTTTAGATCCGAGATTGTGGGCTCTGGCTGGAGTATCAGCGAGGCGTTGGGGGTCTGGGATGACTCAGAGTCGGCGTTTTGGTGTTCAGATGCAGATCTCAGTTTTGTCTTTGCAGATATGTGGTGTGAACGGAGGTTGTGGCGGGTGTTGTTGCGGCGGTCTCACTCTGGTTCTTCTCTTGTGTTCTTCCGAAGTATACAGCTTCGCTGAGGAGTGGGGTTCTAAGCTCTGCCAAGACGGCGACTTGGCGTCTCGTTGTCTGTCGAAGGTTATGTCCTGAGCTCAGGGGTGATGGCGGTTCTGCTTGTCAAAGCATGCACGTTGGTTAGGGTGGCTGTGTGGTCGTTTTGTCCTCGTGGTTTGCGCTTGCAAACGAAGTTTGGAGCTTCAAGATCTTTCGTCTATGGCTTCTCTTCCTCCTCTCTGGTATTGCTCTCTCCTTGTTCCGTCGTCGTCACTAGCAGGTTCGTGTTGCTCTGGCCATAGTGTCTGGAGCCTTTAGCATCGCATCGTTTGTTGTTATCCGTCTCTAGTGGGGCGTTACAGCTTCGTGCGCAGGATAGACCAGGTTCATGTTCTATGTATCCGGAGTAAGGGTTCGTTTTGAGTTTCCGATTGGGTCAGTTGGGCTTTGAAACGTTGTGGCGACTTACTTGAGATTGGTCATCCCAATGCGTGGTGGTTCACTTGAACTCCTACATAGGCCGTTCTCTTCTTTCTGCAGGTGTTGATGGTCGCGGTCTTTGCTTGCCTCTCTCTCAGCCGTTTTGGTCTGTGGCCTTTTGGTCTCGGTCCTGTGTAGCGGTTTCTGGAGTCGAGTCAGGTCTATGGCTTGGTTGGCTCATGTTTCTTGTTACATGAATAAAAGCTCGTCTTGCCTTGCGTTGTGGTTGGCCTCGAGTTCTTGAAATCTGGCCGAGTTGTCTTAGCTTTGGAGGCTGCCGGCAAGCTGTTCTTGGTTGAACCTGATCATAAAGAGCAGAACATCGGGGAGGCCAATATTACCGGGTTCTGACTCTCGGTTTAACAGAGGTTCCTCCTTTTGCGGCAAGCGGGGTTGTTCCAACTCTGTCTAGTCCGGTGGTTAGTTATCTTTACTTGTTGTGTCTCGCCCGTTTGGGTTAAGAAGAGTACTGTTTAGTTGTTTTATTTTCTATTTCCGCTTCTAGTTTTCTTGTAATTCTGCCAAAAAAGAAAACTGGTAATAATATTTAATATTTTTACCAAAAAAGAGGTTAAATGTGATTAGTGAAAGTACAACAGGCCATATGGTTTACTGATATCTTGTGTATTTGCGTGATTTTAATCTTTATTTTAGCTTCTTTTTCATCTTTAAAATCCATATAGAATGCATATAGGTAGCATTTGCATTGCATTTGTCCTTATCAGGTGTTGGAGGTGCTAGTTGGTGACTTTGGAAGTCTTGAGAGGTGTTTTGGATGCAAGAGTAATGGTTTTGCTCGTTAGCCGATTTTTCTAAGTGTCCCAGCAGCCTTTTGTGTTCACATCGGCATAATGACACATTGTCATAAAACCGCTGTGATTGGATGAGTTTTGCGGATTCTGAATCGGTCTTCTGCAGCGGTTTCACAAGCCGTGCCACGAACGAGACCCCCACACGGCTAAGTGTCCCAGCGGTTTTTTTGACTCCCAACGGCCTTTTGGCGCGTCATTAAACCGCTGTGACCTTATTCTATGTTGAATTTACCATTTTGCCCCTCTACGATTTACACACTCTAAACCTATGTTTATGTTATCTTTTTGGGAGCCACCAGGCATTTTTTATCTTTTGTTACTTGGAAAACATCAAACTATTGAAGATCAATCTATTTTTGGATCATTGATCCTTTGTTCTTATTTCATTTCTTGTTGAGATCTTTCTCTGGTTATGATCAATCTGAAATCCAATATGGGTTTAAGAATGATCATGAATCTTAGTGAGTAATCCACCATATAATTCATTGGTTAGGAGATTAAGGGTGATTAGGTTAGCTCTAGGATGTTTTAGCGTAGATCATTCCATCTCCTTGCTAGAAGAGTGTTCTTAACACATCTTCTGAGTTGGCCATTCAAAAGTTGATCTCTAGGCATTTCCCACTCACAAGGTGTTCGATGAAATGCCCGAGAACAACTCTTCTAAGCTTTTACATTCTTTACCAAAGACATTTGTTGTTAAAGGTGAAGATAGCCAATAGACCTGTTAGAATTGATTGCTTCCGTGTTGTTCAGCCAAGGACACTTGATGTCTGAGATAAGTTAGCAAATGAACATTCATCTAGACATAGAGTTTCTTTAGGATCGTGTCTAGGCTTAAGGTTGTTAGTTTGATCGATCGTTGTCATCCTTAGTTCGAATCCTGATCACCCAAGGTCTAATTCCTATACCCATGAGTTCTCCTTTAGCATAGCCAAGAAAGTCATTCATTTACTGTTTTATTATTCTATTATCGCATTCTTAATTATAAAACCATCAAATCATCGACTGCATTCTTGGTGCTTTAGATCCCTCGGAATTGGTTCGACATAACTCATATACTACATCATTTGTCTTAGGAGCCTGAAAACTCCTAACATCATTTACCTTGATAGAAGTCCTATAGCGTTGTGCTCACAAGAACAAGAGATTGTTTCAATCTGATCTTGTGAGGCCGAGTTCATGGCAGATACAAAGGCATCTAAACCAGTGGCCTGGCTTCAAGAATGTGAACTCGTCGGCAAGATTGCAAGATAGTGACCATACAACTTGATAATGTCCTGCGATTTCATTTACTAAAAACCCAGTGTTTCACGGTAAAATTAAGCATATACATAAGAGATCTTACTTCATACGAGAGTGTGTTGAGAATGAATAAGTAGAAGTTGAACATATTCCGACAATATGAAAATTTCCTTAATGAATTATTAGAATTAGAAACCACCCTCTTGAATTTTCATTTTATCAAGAATGACTGGAAAGGTAGAAACTAGACCAGATAAAATTTGCTCATAATGAGCAAACCCAAAATCTTTGTAAATATAACCAACCATTAGTTCCGAACCGTGAGGTGAATGGAATCTGATGAAACAGAGAATTCATTAAAGCGAATGACCACCGTAACGGATGCCGGCTCAATCTGAAGGAAATTATGCGGAAGCATTACAGAATTATTATGAAGCTATGCGACTAGAACGTAAGGGAATTGAAGCAGTCTACCATGAGACAGATTTTTGGAATTCATTTATTTCTTTCAGGAGTGGCTTGCTTTGGTTTTGGGTCTTAACAAGAAAATTACTATCAATAATAAAGAAAACAAGAAGAAATCCGTATTCTCATTCCATACAAATACCAAATAAAAAAGACAATAAAGATAAGTAATGATAGAACCAAAATCGGGATCACTCGACCGGTAAGGTTGATATGGACTCTGATCCAGAAGGATAGAGAACTGGTGGGATGAATGGTGACACAATGGGATGCGGAAAGGCCCAATGATACTACCAGACTTCAGTTGTTGCCGGATGTGACGCACCGGTCCAACAAAGGAAGGATCGAGACTTGGAGATAACCTCACCAAGAAACTAGAAATGTTCTTGACAAAGAACAGAGAGTAAAAACTCAAAAAGAAGAAGAAAATTCGTTGATGGCATTGCAATGACAAAGGGTTACATTTTATAGTGTTTCTAGTCAAAAGAAATAAAGGAAAATGATGAAAACAATACATAGAAAATGCAAACTTGACCAGATCTGGTCAAGGCACGAAATTTAACATTGACTGGCCTTGAACCCTTCAAATTCTTCTGTCCAGGTTTAATGAACCTTGCTGTGTTGATCAAGTTCATCACGGTATGGACCAGGACGCACAAAGGGCTGTCCGCGGGCTGTTCAGTGAACCTTCATGAACGGATGGCAACTTTTCTTGACCCAAATCTTCAGAGAGCTTAAGAAACATTCCTTTGGAGAAGTTGGAAGCATCGATCATCATGAAATCATCAAAGTGGTCGGAAAGGTCGTGATCAACATGATCCAGGTGATGATCACGATGATCCGGGTGTTGATCACGATGATCCGGGTGTTGATCACGATGATCTGGGTGTTGATCACGATGATCCGGGTGTTGATCACAATGATCATGGATTCTGACTCGACTGTTAGTCCTAGAATGATGAATGGCTCGGGAAAGAAGTGATGTGGGTCGATCAATTCCATCGTCTGGTCGTGGATCCGGCCTAAGGTCCTTCACGGGTGTACGCGGGTCGATCCGGTATGCGGCTCGGTCTGTCTGTCTGGTACGGCCTGATGGATGAACCTCGGCTGAACTGATCTGGACGTCCTGAACTCCATGCTGAGCTGGTTCCATGTACTGATCCTTGGGCCGGGGTCTATCATTCCCTCCCTCTTCAAAATGATTTGTCCTCAAATCGATTGTACCTGTATCAAAAGGAAATAAATCAGATTCAGAGGAATTAAAATTCAAAGAAAAATCAGTGAATGAAAAGTTTGGACAGAACCTTCCTTGGTGGTTTGAACTCGTTTCCCACAAGTAATTCCAAGTCCTTTGGCATCCATCATTGCTTGCTCTCCTTAGAAACTGATCATGCTTATCCTGTTCATTCAAAACAACTAGAGAAACCACATCAAATCTGCGAAAGAAATAATCAAAGGGTTTCTCTATCCTTAAGACATCAAAAACAGGATTCAAGCTCTTAGGATAATCATCAAGCACGTGGGCAAGCATCAAGCAAGTAAACTGAGTGCCAAAAATCGGTTTATCAAATTCAAAATCAGGCCAAGGTGTGAAACTGCTAGGAAAAGAATGAGATAATGCCAAATTTGTAAAATTCTCATCATGAACGAAATCAAAAGAATTCTTTGGCCTAAGCAATTTTGTTTCATGCTTGTTTCTACACCAAATCTCTTTCAAAGCACAGCTCAATGAAAACAATTCATGAAAAGGTTTAAGCAAAACGTTTTTCAACCAAGTAAAGACTTGTTTGTGCTTAGAAATTCTCGGTTTCAAAACATTTTCATGAAGAGCAGAGACAATCAAACCATAATCCTTACAGTGCTTTTGGTTTGGACAGGAAGTGGACTGAGGAGACTCCTTTGGTTCTTTGAGAATCAGCAGCTCCAACGGTTTCTCAAGTGGTGAACACTTTGCTGCCTTTGGTCTGGCCGGTTTTGGTGGAAGGATCATATCTTCATAATCCCAAAGCCATTTTTCCTGATATAGAGCTTTCTGGAAAGAGGAGAGATTCATCTTGAATCCTATGATCGGCTTTAGCTCAGGCCGCTTCTTCAAAAGGATTGAATCTGCTTCAAAAGCTGGGTACTCGCAGATAGATGGACTAGGAAACCGCCTGTTTGAAAAATTCATAACTCCTTCCTCCGTGAAGATTTTCAAGTGTTCCAAGCCTCAGTGAAACCTTGGGGAGTTGGCTTTCCAGAAAAATTGGAGTCAAGACGAAAGACCTTCTGGAAGTCTAGATACCCTTCGTGGACCGAACCTCTGTCGCTGGCATCTCTAAGGTAGCCGGTTTGGACAACAATGCTTCTCCAAAACTCAGGCTGTTGGGTGCGATCAGTGCTTTCATTCAGAGGCTGAACCTGTCTTTCCTGGATACTCAAAACAAACACTAAAAGACCAGGATCATATGTGCAAGAGAGATATTTGTTCAAATAAAAAATCAAGATATCTTTTCCAAGAACAAGTAGCACACATTTCATCCTGTCAAGATGCACATCAAAGTAAACATTACAGACCAGAATGGTGTCAAGGCTCGTGATTTCATAGTTCCTAAAGAAAAATTTCACAATATGCACAAGTTTCTCAGATTTAGAACACAAAAGATCAAGCTCAAACTGAGAATTACTTTTCCAAGGCTCAATATGTTTTTCAAAGAAGGTGTTGCAAATCAGAATTCTTTCAAGGCATGAAACACCATAGAACATATTCAAGACGAGCCTAGGTTGATCATATTCAGAACACAAAAGCTTTAGATCAAGATCAGATTCAAAATAAGAAGGGGCAGGTTTCAAATCAGAATCACAACAAAAATCGGTTTCAGTTCTAAGTGATTTCTGTTCTAGCAAAGTCTTAACCATAAATTCGTCCAAGGCACAAGGGAATGAAAACAATCACCAGTGATCAGTCCATGACTAGAGAAACTCAGATCAAACCAATTATCCTTGAAACAAACAAAGGAATCACAAAGTTTTCGGAAACAAAAATCTGGTTGTTGCAAAACAAGCTCAAATGATTTTTCAAGATGATCAAAACTTTTGTGATGTTTCAGAAACTGATCAAAACTCAAAACAAGACCAGAAGAGATGTCTTTGTCATTTAGAAAACATTTTTGATCAAAGAGTTTATCAGGTTCAAGTTTCTCAAAAGAATGAATCATGTTATCAAAAATGGAATTTGAAACACAAAATTCTTTCACATTGTCTAGACCGAAACTTTTGACATTATGAGAACTGATTCCAACAAACAATTCAGGCAGAGAATAAATCAAATCAAGTTTCTCACAGTGCTCTTGAATGTCAGTGGATAAAATGGGAGGAGTTGTGCCGGGATCAAAGCAAAGATGACTGTCCATGTTGATGCTTGGTGCTTCCTCATCAAAGACTAGACCAGGTTCGTCCTCCTCATCAAATATAGGACCTAGATCATCATCCAAAGGTGTCCTAGTGCCAGGAAGTCGTCCATGATGTGGATGGTTGAATGGCTCTTCCTCAAAATCCTGTGAACTAAAAACAAGACTGGTCGGAAGTTCCGGCTCAAAACAGGTTAGTCCATCATCAATCATAAATTCAGATTTTGGAGAAGGAAGATCACATTCATCCTCACAGGTGATCAAACTTCCAATTAGCTCTTCATCAGATTCATCATAAATGGGTAAAGAATCTGAAAAATCTTTAAGCTTTTCAAAATGGTTTTCAGATTCACCTTGAGTTTTCTCACTGATGAACAAAGATGGCTCAGCTACAGGTGCACGTGTGGATGTGCTCTTCTTGTGGCTCTTGCTGACGTCCTTGAGGGCTTGCATCATTCCCTTCTCAAAGTTGTCACAGATCTCTTGGACATCAAACTGAAAGGATCGCCTCTTTGGATCAGCCACATCTTTGACATTTTCTTTGCACCTTTGGTTTGGCTTTTCCTGCACACTAACAAACTCATCAAAATTGTTCAAAGAATATTTAAATGGAGTTTGAGAGACAGATGGTCGTGGGGAGTTCTTCTTGCTACTTTGCCTTAGAAGACCAAACATCTTAACCTGAAAATCTCAACACAAAAGTTAGTAGATAAAATTCCTCACTCTCTCAAGTGTTTAATCTCACCCACTCAAGTGTTTTCTCTCAGATTTATGGTGATCACACAGTTTCTTCTCAAGGTTCTAAGAGAACAGATCAAAGAATCCCAATGGGCAAATCCAAGCAAGATCAAAGTGTTTAAGATAGAGAGATAAGAGATTTAAAAAGGGAACCCGCCTTAACCACCTCAAATGCCGGATTTCTCTTCGGCCAGCAGGCTTTCTCTTCCACCACCAATCCACAAAAACAAACTTTGAATCTTTGAAACCTTTTTTTTTTAATCGGATTTTTTTTTCTTTTTTCTCTTTTCTGTTTTTTTTTATATGGTGGATGGTAATGAGGGACCCGGGTTCAAGGAAGGTAGAAGAAGAAGTGTTTAAAGAAAATGGAAGATGAGAAAAATGGATAGAAATAGAGTTACCAGAAGAGTGGCTCTGATACCACTTGATAGAACCAAAATCGGGATCACTCGACCGGTAAGGTTGATATGGACTCTGATTCGGAAGGATAGAGAACTGGTGGGATGAATGGTGACACAATGGGATGCGGAAAGGCCCAATGATACTACCAGACTTCAGTTGTTGCCGGATGTGACGCACCGGTCCAACAAAGGAAGGATCGAGACTTGAAGATAACCTCACCAAGAAACTAGAAATGTTCTTGACAAAGAACAGAGAGTAAAAACTCAAAAAGAAGAAGAAAATTCGTTGATGGCATTGCAATGAAAAAGGGTTACATTTTATAGTGTTTCTAGTCAAAAGAAATAAAGAAAAATGATGAAAACAATACATAGAAAATGCAAACTTGACCAGATCTGGTCAAGGCACGAAATTTAACATTGACTGGCCTTGAACCCTTCAAATTCTTCTGTCCAGGTTCAATGAACCTTGCTGTGTTGATCAAGTTCATCACGGTATGGACCAGGATGCACGAAGAGCTGTCCGCGGGCTGTTCAGTGAACCTTCATGAACGGATGGCAACTTTTCTTGACCCAAATCTTCAGAGAGCTTAAGAAACATTCATTTGGAGAAGTTGGAAGCATCGATCATCATGAAATCATCAAAGTGGTCGGAAAGGTCGTGATCAGCATGATCCGGGTGTTGATCACGATGATCCGGGTGTTGATCACGATGATCCGGGTGTTGATCACGATGATCATGGATTCTGACTCGAGTGTTAGTCCTAGAATGATGAATGGGTCGGGAGAAGTGATGTGGGTCGATCAATTCCAACGTCTGGTCGTGGATCCGGCCTAAGGTCCTTCCCGGGTGTACGCGGGTCGATCCGGTATGCGGCTCGGTCTGTCTGTCTGGTACGGCCGGATGGATGAACCTCGGCTGAACTGATCTGGACGTCCTGAACTCCATGCTGAGCTGGTTCCATGTACTGATCCTTGGGCCGGGGTCTATCAGGTAATCTAGAAGATTCAAGAGGCCGGGCGGAAAAGGGGGGAAAGCTCTCCGTTCCTGGATCACTGTAAAAATCGGATAGGTCCTATATATAGTCATTGGGTCCTCCTAGAAAGATATACTAAATTCGTCGAGTTGTTAGGCATTTCGAATTTTTTGTTGACACGGACAAAGTCAGGGAAAACCTCTGAATTATTTGATTTCTATTGTTTATTTAAGGTTCTTTAGAAACTCTTTTTCTAAACAATCGAAGTAGAAAAGTTTTTTTATGATATTTCATCAGATGATTGTACAAAGAAGTACTAGGTTGTAGAAAAGAAAACGGTGAAAAAAAATCATAAATAAATAAATAGTTTTTTATTGGATCAGGAATCTCATTATGTATTCGGTGTGGATAAAAGATCTTCCTGACGTCATCCTCACCTTCCTTCGGCTTATCACCGGCAGTCTGTTCAGGGTTCCAAACTCAACGGTGGCAACTAAACATGAGGGTTGCACTCGTTGCGGGACTTAACCCAACACCTTACGGCACGAGCTGACGACAGCCATGTTGAAAGAGTCGGTCTTGAAAACCGAAGTATTTTTAGGAACACATTTGGCATGGTTCTAGAACCCTCTTCAGATGTTTTTGCTGGTATTGATCCAGATTTGAATGCTCAGGTGGAATTTGGGGCATTCCAAAAACTTGGAGCTCCAACTACATAAAGACAAGCAGTCTGATGCAACATTGCTTTTTTCTTTTAGTTTATATTTGCGACCGGGCATGAGTGGTTTTGTTGCAAAATTAATCGTTTTTTTTTAATAATTACCAGCCAAAATTATTTTTTAATTTCAAAATTTTTTAATTATTTTTGTAATGAAATGAATAAAAAGCTGATATTTTGACTATGTCACTTGGAAGAATCAAATTCAAGGAGATGAGAAGTCTTACAGGAGTTCAACAAGTGGAAGAATGGGTACAAGATTAAGGGGGAGAATATTGAAGTAAGAAGATGTCAAGTTGTGACTAGGCATGGGCATTCGGATTACCAGTTCGCATCCGGTTCGAATTTTTCAGATTTCAGATACTTCGGAACTAGAAAAAATGGTACCGATCGGATAATTTAAAGTTCCGGTTCGGTACCTGTCGGATTCGGTTCGGATCCGGTTACATCCGAAGTAACCGTAGAAAATTCAATTTCGGTTCAGATTTAACTGTATACCCGAACAAATCCGAAATAGGTGATTTTTACACGACTTATCCGAATAAGCGAATCAATTACAAGAGAATAAGACCTATAAATACTTTAGCTCTGAAAATAAATAAAAGTAGACTTGAACTAACTAACAAAAAAATAAAAAACAATGTTGAACAAACTAAAATCTACCTACCTTAAATGAGCCAATGAACGAAGAATCGGGAATTTTCGGAGAGTTGTTCGGATCTCGGGTAATACCTGATCCGACCCGGTACCCGAAACATAAATGAAAGTATACCCAATCGGGTATTTCAACATATCGGAATCCGGCCCGAAACCTGATTTCTCGGATCGGTACCGGTTCGGATCTTCGTATCCAAGAAATATGCCCAGCGCTAGTTGTGACATAGCTTATATGAGTTTAGAGATTGAGAGCTTTAGTTTTTGAGTTAGTTTTCTAAAGCAATAAAGAACAGTTTTCTTTTCTTTATCAATCTTTGAATCCTATATTTGGTGTCTCTGCAGAATAAATGCAATGATCTTATGACCAGAAAGTCCCAACTATTCTTTTTGTAATGCAGCAACGATTTAGATTCTCAACAAGGTCTCAGGATATGCAAATGGAAATCAAATAAAAAAAAATCAGAGCCGTTTCATTGGTAAACTGTAGCTCTTTTTGTTGTTTGGATAACTAGGCTGAAGGGATTTATAGGATAGAGCCTCTGCAAACAGTCAAGAGAAACATGTGCTGTTGGGTTCCTTCTAGTTGGAGGAAACCCAATGGGTGATGGGCCATTTGTATTAGTCCATGAGATTAGTATCGGACCTTGGAGGTTATTGGGGTTAGTGAGACACATATACAAAGTCTCTTAACCTAATTTGTGGAAACACAGCAGACATAACACAAGTTAAGAAAGAAGAGTATTCTAGAAGACTCTTAAAAACAAAAGAGAGAAAATGAGATAAGAAGGCAGATTCGTCTGGGTTTATCAAGGCAGGGTTTGGATGGTCAAACGGATTCTGATCAGACTGATATTTTGTGAGAAGCTTCTTCAGTCAGTGAGGTAAAGGTTCACCGAAGGGATTTGGATTCTAACGGTTGGATCTTATGTTGTTTTGGTTTTGGTGAAGCTGGTCGTCACAGTTCTTCAGCTGAGCTGTCTTGAGTGTTTGGTAAATCTGACGGTGAAATCTTCTCTGTTTGAGCTGAAATTTGACATAGGTATTGTTCACTTGTTCATCTTGGATTTTTACGGTGGGATTAGTCTCTAGTTGCCGGAATTCTTGTGAGCTGAGATCGTTTGGTTGCTGCCTGTTTTTGAAGTTTTGTGTTTCTTTCTTGTTGTTGTTGTTCTTGTGTTGGAGATTTAGTCTCTGTTCTGTTCAAGGTGTTGAATAGGAAAGACGTGGTTGTACTCACATACATTTATATAGTGGATTGTTGAGTGGACTACGGTCCCGTGGTTTTTCCTTCTCACATCGAAGAGGTTTTCCACGTAAAAAGTGCTGGTCTCATTTAGTCATCGTCTATACTATATAATCTGATTGTCACTTATAGTATAGTCTGCCGTCGTGGAATAGCTGACTATACTATATAGTCTGGACATTAATTATAGTATAGTATACCATTGTTGTAGTAGTCTCCTCATAGATTCACACAAGGTCAGGGGAACTTGATCAGTCCACTTCCGTTGCGCCGTGTCTCGTCTCTTATTTCCCCAACATGTGCGAGATCAACTGAACAGAGGTGTTGTTCCTGAAAATACCGATGTACATTGCTTGTTTGCTCTTATTAAAGCCTGTTTCAGAGAGTTACCTTGTGGAGTGCTCGACTGTATTTCACCTGAGGAAGTTCTAAACTGCAACACCAAAGAAGAATCTGTTTATCTCATCAAGCAGCTGAAGCCAACTGAGTCTACTTTTCTCAGATGAGAAGGATATTCACCATCCTACTCATCAAATTCTCAAACTGACTCTGATCCTGACAATGCACAAGACATGGAAGTCAGGAGGACCAACAAGAAATGGCTCCTTGAGTCAGCTCAATGGCTCCTTGAAGCTATGACCGTCTATTTCAAGTCAGCTTCCACGGGTTCGAGTAACAATCACATTTGTTTGCAGCTTTCCTTATATCTGCTGCAGAGAACAAACAAGAAGGAAGAGAACATGTTGTGTCTGTAAATCAAATCAGAGATTATTTTACAATTTTTAGACTTTAGGGAATGTTGGTGCTGGAGTCTGATAAGGGTTCAACCCAACAAGGGCTGAACCTGTCTGCTGAGTGTTGTCCTTCTCCATGTTTGTGCTGTGATGTTTGTGTAGCAAAGAAAATCTGATCACTTTCTTCTTAAGACAACATAAGATCATAAAGAGAGAAGAGAAAAGTTCAATGAATTTAATGTTAATAAATCATAAAATGTCTACATGAATTTCAATGATGCATAAATTACAAATTGTTATTTTGAAGAAATAAAATAAAAAAGAAAAAGATGATCCACTTGCAGAGGAAGTTACAGGTTTTGATTTGGTTTGAGAGTTTTGGAGTTATACACAGCTGCATGCATTCAAGATTAGTCCCAATCTTGAAACGGGTCGACCCATTACCCGACCTTTTGTTTTTCGTCATGAAATTTTGTAGTTGAGGAGAGTTTTAAGGCGTTTTAACTACTCTGTTGACCGTTGTTGTTGTTGTTGTTGTTGTTGTTGTTGTTGTCTCTCTTAAGCTGGACTTTCAATTTCTTACCGCCTAAATGGCGACCATTCATCATGTTAATAGCGTTCTGAGCGGCTACTTGTGAGTCATAACTAACAAAACCTACAGCCAACAACAATAACAACAACTTGCGAGTCATTTCACTTTACCATTTACAATGACCAATCTTTAGTACCAAACACCAAAACAAAAAGACTGCTTACCAAAACATTTGCTTACACCAGTGGCTTTGTCTACAAACACCTTTGCGCTCAGAACAATACCGTAAGGTTGAAACGCAGCCGCGAGTTCTTGATCCCCATATTCACGAGGTATATTATATATAAACAGATTAGCACCTTCCGGACCTGAAGAACCAAAAAACAATGTTTCAGGTCTAAAGAAATGGGAGAGAATATCAGAGTAAAGGTTTTACCACTAACCTTCGGTTTGAGTTTGAACCACGGAACTCAAACCAATTCCTAGAGGTGTTGACCCGCCAGGTGATATGGATCCAGGAGAGCTACTTAGAGGGCGAGGATTCATAATCCCTCTGGGATAAGCCAATGGATAAGGGAGACCTCTTACAGGAGGATAACCAGAGCCCATGTAGTTCGCTGGAGGCAAAGGAATGTTTCTACGGGCCAAGCGAGGTGGCACAGAGTCAGGTGACGTTCTTTGCAACGCGTTGCTATTACCTATACCGGGTAATGGAGCTTGGCTCTGAATTGGTGGTAGCATGTAACCATAAGTTCCAGGAGCTTGCTGTGGAAATAAAAAAGGAGTTTCAATGAAACAGATGTTATAGGTTTGAAGTAAAGCAACACTAGGCTTTGCTTACATGGTAACCATATCCATTATATGGTGGAGCATAACTCATGGGCAATGCTCCAAACAAAGAGGGGTTTGTTGGGTCAGCGTTAGCTATTCTAGCGATGTGAGATTGAGCCTTTTGAAGTCTTCTTGTGTGTCTTTCCCTTTCTGTGTCTGCCCATTTGACAACTAAAGGAACAGTTGAACCCTAAGAAGAAAGAAAACAAAAAAAAAGGTGATGAATCTGTTAAACACTGCACAGGATGGAAAGGTAATAGTTTACAAACAAAAAAAACAAGCTAAAGCAAATCACCTCCATTTTGTGTTTTCCATTGATGGCTTCCATGGCAGAAACAGCTTGTTCTTTTGTCTCATACTTGAGAAAAGCACAGCCTAGCAAAAAAAAAAATCAAAACAATGGAGAGAAACAAGAAGGAAGAAGAAAGATCACAGAGAATAGGTTTAAAACCTTTGCTTGTTTGTTGAGCACCTCTTAGAATCTGTAGATCCTTTATGGTCCCATACTTGGAGAATAAAGTTAGAAGTTCAGCTTCAGAGACATTCTTTGGAAGCATACCAACAAAAAGCTTGTGCTCTGGATTGGTCGAATAAAAGAGTAAATAAAGAAAGAATCACAAAGAAGCAGCTGAAACAACAGATGCTGGCATTTACCTAGCCTTTCCAGTTCGCCATCTGCGTACTTTACTTGCAATAGACTAGCTGCCTGAGAAACAAGGCAAGTTAGAGAACGATAAGCCCACAGAAAAATAAATAATTTAACCATTGTCAAAGATGCAAAAACAAACAATAGATCATCTCAGATAAAGCAAACTTCACAATGTTGCATTTTTGTGACAATAAATATTCAGGATCTCATAAGAAGCAAGGATAAAACTAACAATCTGTTTCGGTTAAGGACCCATTTCTAGTAATTTACTAGAAATATCCAATTGGTTTCAGTTTCTTGGGTTTGAAGACACCATTTCCGACCAATTTCGCATGATTCAGACAAAGCTGACTCTTAGATTCGGTTCTGATTCGGGAAACGCCTAAATACAGAAAGGGAACGCTTCGTTGGAAGCATGTATACAAATCAAAACTTGCCAATTCTGGAAATTAAACAGAAACCCAAAACCAAGTACAATAGTAATTGAAAACAATTCTCGAGATTCTAAAACCTGACTCTGAATAAATGTAAAAATCAATTATTTATAGCATCATTATAAATCAAATTCAAGAACCTGAACAGAATAAATTCCCAGAAAAAGATTCAGAAATATATTAAAAAAAAAAACATACACCAGGTAATGTCTTCTTGTTATGGCAAGCATTGACCAGCTTATCTGCTTCTTCTCTCGATGGACATATTACAAAACAACATCCTACATCATGAAGATGACCCAGAACAAAGATT
This sequence comes from Raphanus sativus, assembly GCF_000801105.2. Classification (NCBI taxonomy): domain Eukaryota; kingdom Viridiplantae; phylum Streptophyta; class Magnoliopsida; order Brassicales; family Brassicaceae; genus Raphanus; species Raphanus sativus. The sequence goes on along the minus strand of NC_079514.1, from coordinate 26,915,811 downwards.
AGGGTTTCGAATAATTTAAATAAATCTCGACCAATCACATTGAAAGAGAAACAGAGAGGACGAGAAATAAACCTCGAGAGGCGCGTGTGATCTTGTCCTTGATGATGTTAACCTCCTCGACGACAGCGAACTCTTGAAACAATGTAAGGAGCTGAGATTCCGACATGTGTTTCGGTATTTGCCCGACGAAAACCTTAACGCTCTCTTCTTCTTCACCTCCTTCGTTCTTCTCCCTATTTTCTTCCGCCATTGTTGTCTCCGTCTTTCTCCTTCTTCTTCTCTCTCTCTCTCTCTATTGACAATATGGTCGTCTCTCTCTCTCCTGTCGTCTTCTCCTTCTCTCTCTCTGCAATTTTTTTTGTTTCCGAAAAAAAAAAACAAAAATTGTTTCTTAGAAAATTATTTATTTAAAATCAATTATGAAGTAGAGGAAGAAAATGGTGGAATTTTGAAAAGCTGGAATTAAACTAAAATTGCTGACAACCAAATATAAACCCTTTCTGTTACTACTTATTTACGATGTTTGCCATTGACAGCTGTACAAAGGGGAAGACGAAGCTTTATGATGCGAGGAAAACACTTGGGATTGTTTTGTCTTGTTTTGGGAATGTACCATATTGCCCTACCCGTTACCCGCGTTGTATGGTTGTTTTTCTGCTACTCTTTCTCTCTCCTTTATTACTTCGAAATAGATAATAGTAGTCAAACTTATTTACCTTTTTTTTTCCTTCATTTTGGACACCAATTTGTATTGTTTAGTTAAAAAATGGAGGGGAAGCTGTCAGTTTTATAACGAAACAATTGTCATTTAAATCACAAACTTTTAAATTCGGTTGAAAATAAACATAAACTTTTAAATTTGGTTGAAAAAACATGAATTTTCATCTGGACCATTTAAATTATCAACTTTTGTTGACAAACAATTTTAGTCATAAATTTTTATTGATCATATCATTTTAGTCATATCCTTAGTCAACCATTATAATTGACTAACAGTAGGCCTAAAATGATTTTTAAAGTTGATGATTTTTTGGCCCAAATATAAATTATCTAACTTTTAGAATAAATGCATTTAGTAGCTAGAATTTTTTATAAAAATAATATTGAATAAATAAATATAATTTCATTATTTTCTTCAAATGAAAATTAATAAATATTGAATAAATATTAAATACATAAATAATAACTTACCATGCTGATTTTTTGAATAATAAAATATAAACTAACAAGTATTCATAAACAGATTATGCATGCATGTGTGAGCAAACCGCCTAGTTTGGTATTTAATCTTTTGGAAAAGCTTTGATATTAGTGTTATAGTTAAATATATTTTCAATATTTAATATTTAATCTTTTGAAAAAGCGTTGATTTATATTTTTGTAAAAATACATCGACTTTGACAATAAAATTTTGAAACATAATCTAAACTTTATGAATAGTTACAAAACTGACATAATTATTCACTATAATTTTTAATAAATTATAATAAATAATTATTAAACTAATGATATATTAACTAACTATTTTAAAATATAACTAAAATTATTTAAATTTTCATTTGAAGAAAATAATTAAAATTATATTTTATTTATTCAATATTTATTTTTATATAAGAAATTCTAGTTATGAAATGTATTTATTCTAAAATTTAGATAATTAATATTTGGACCAAAAAATCATCAACTTTAAAAGCCATTTTAGGTCTACTGTTAGTCAACTATATCAGTTGACTATGACTAAAATGATATGATCAATAAAAATTTATGACTAAAATAGCTTGTCAACAAAATTTAGTGCTTTAAATAGTCCAAGTGAAAGTTCATATTTTTTTTCAACCAAATTTAAAAGTTCGTTATTTAAGCGGAAATTTTCCCGTTTTATAACCTACTCTAGAATTTTTACAAGGTTGAGATTTCCAAAAATCTGATTAAATATTATTTTTATTCAATTAATATTAAATTTATTCATCTGAATTTTTTTTTTTACAATAAGTACATCTAATACTATAATGAAAAACTGCAATACAGTGGATGCTATTAGAAAAAAATCTAATTGAATAATAAATACAAACAAGATATAATCATTTGTTTACTAAATATTTTGTTTTCTTTCTATAATTTTTTTCAAATCAATACTATTAAAACATGAGCGATTTTTATCGACTATGTTTTGGACTACAAAAAAGTTACAATAGTCCAACTAAAATAAATCCATTAGTTATTATCATATAATGTTTTAATGTAACAAATATCTATTAATCATGATACATCTACTGGACATGCAACAAATTCCTACATATATGCCAAAAAATCGATTTAATTAATATAAATATATCTATTAAAAAATTGACGTGACATTTCATATACATTGTATTTTTTATAATATTAATAATATAATTTAATCTATTATTTTATTTATTTAACCTCCTATTTTTTTTTCTTGCAACTAACTTAGTTATTATTAAATATATACCATATTTAATCTACTATTTTAATATTTTCAAAATAATATCTTTAAAAATATATTCTTAAGTATCTTTTACTAAGATTACATCTTTTTTTTTTTTTTTTTTGTCATCGGCAGAAAAACAAAACACTCTTATCCGGTCACTGAAAACCATGCCGGCAACTCTGCATCCATGTGAACAACAAAAGACGGTTGTGTCCTGGCACTACGTGCTAGTCGATCCGCCTGCATATTCTGCTGTCTTGGTACATGGATAATGTCTGAGTTGATGAAACCGTCTTTAAGAGACTTTATATCTTCCAAATAACTTGCAAAAGCTGGCCATTCCCCTGGTTCCGAAACCATTTTTACCAATTGAGAACAATCCGTTGCAAACGTAACCCTGAACTGACGTAAATTTTTCATACTTTCCATTGCCCATATCAGAGCCTCTACCTCCGAGTGGAGGGGAGAAAGACTTGCTCTGACATTCCGTGCTCCCATCAAACTGTCGAAACCTTCTAAAGTACTATATCAACCTTGGTCGGAGAAACTGTCTTTGTCTTTCCACGAACCATCTATGAAACACCAACGTCTTGGTATTGCCGTCTGTGGTGCTACCTCAACTTGTCGCACCAAATTATGTGTATCTGCGTTTTGTGCCTCCATCCAGAGTGTTGATTCTGTCTCTGCCAGTTTAAAAGTATCTCTCGGATCCACATCTAAGTTACTGAAAACCTTATTATTCCTTCCTTTCCAGATGTACCATAGAATCCAAGTATACTGATGAGTTTCCATCTTCGGATCAATTCTCCAAAATAAATAATCCATATTTGTAAAAAGACCTTGATAAGGGAAAATAGCTGGACTGGAAGGGATCTGCGAAAGAGCCCATACCTGACGCGCTGGTGGACACTCAAAAAACACATGATTTATGGATTCTTCGGGAGCGCCGCACCTATCACAACATATGTCCCCTTTTATCCCTCTTGCCTGCAAATTCTTTCTCACTGCTATGCACCCTGATACCAATTGCCATAGGAAATGTTTAAGTTTTGGTGGACATCTTGATACTAAGATTACATCTTAATAATATCTTTTAATATCTTTTATTTAAAATGTAAATATACATTTCTTTTTAATATTTACTTTTAAATCATAAAAATCATAATTAATAACTAACTATAGTTAAAAACGATTTTTAATTAATTTTTTATTTATATACTAAGAAATAAAATTCTATAGTACAATATATAAACTAATAAATTCTATAAAGTAACTTAATCCATCTATTAACTATTTTCTAAATTATAAAATAAAATAATAAAATAAATTCATGAATTTTAAAACATATTTCAACTCATTAAAACAAATATTAAAGTACGATATAAACTAATAAATAATTTCATAAGTTAATATATATATATATTAAATATTTTTAAAATTTTAATTTATTTATCAAGTATAAGGCGAGTTGAATGACAATAGTTAATTTATATAATAATGCTAACCAAATATTATACTAATAAAATAATTAACCAGTATAAAATATTACAACAAAATTGCGGGTTTAATATAAACTTTAAATAAAGTTTAACCAGATTACATATAGAGTCATCGATGTTATCGGTTTATCTGCGGATCCAGACCGGGTTACAGAACATTGAATATAACACTTCGTGTGTAACATTTAAAAGTATGTACGCAATCAAAATTGCGGGTTTAATAGAACTTTTAAATAGAGTTTAACCAAATTACATATAGAGTCATCGATATTATCGGTTTAACTGCGGGTCCGGATTATGTTACAGAACACTGAATATAATACTTCATGTGTAATATTTAAAAGTATGTACGCAATCAAAAATAAAAAAAAATTATACCACTCGAAAACAGTTCCGCATTTTTAAGGGCGGGTCAAAATCATCAAAATGCAAACTTTTAAGATTGATAATAATCTCAAACATTTAACAAAAGCAGAAGATCAATACATTGGATGATGAAAAAAAAAATCTTACCCGCTCTTTGAAAGGGCGGGTCAAACTCTAGTAACTGTTAAAACTAAGACAATGAATGGTAACAATTGTTATTTAGTTCGGAATCAAACAAAAATTTTCATTCCCAACATTTTAGTTGAAAGTGGTTTAAAAAATAATATATTTAAAATTAAATTTGACTACACTTGATCAAAATTGGTAAAACCGCACATACAATTATAATTAGGCATGGGCGTTCGGATACCCATTCGGGTTCGGTTCGGGTTTTTCGGATTTTGGTTCTATTTTGTAACACCTTCTAGGTCCCATTCTAGTAAATCTACAAGTTTGGTTCGGGTTCGGATATAACACATCGGTTTCGATTCGGTTCGGATAGTACCCGAAGTAACCATATATCATTCGGATTCGGGTTATATCAGATCGGTCCGGATATACCCTAAGTAAAATCTAAAATTCAATAGAAAAACAGAAAAATATACTTATTTATATATAATGGAGTATTTAAGATATTTTTAAAAAAAATTAGATACTTATTGTTAGATATTATGTTGAAATAAATATGAAATTGAATATTTGAAGTACATATTATGTTTTAAATATTTATATTATATATTAATTCGGACATTCGGATTGGTTTGTTCGGATATTTTTCGGATTTTTCGGGTTTTCGGGTTTTTCGGATTATCCATTCGGGTTCGGTTAATAACACTTCGGGTTCGGATATGTTTTGTAACACCCTACAAGATCCATTCGGATATTTTTGAGATTTCGGATTCGGTTCGGATCGGGTTTTTGTCACTTGGTAAACATCAAACTATTGAGAGATTTCATTCTTTTGATCATTGATTCTCTTGTTCTTATTGTTTTTCTTATTGATTTCTTATTTTGTTTATGATCAATCTGAAACCTAAAATGGGTTTAAGGATGATCATGAACTTTAGTGAGTAATTCTCCATAGGATTCATGGGTTAGGAGATCAAGGGTGATTAGGTTAATTCTAGGATGTTTTAGTGTAGATCATTCCATCTCTTTGCTAGAAGAGTGTTCTTAACACATCTTCTGAGTTGGCCACTCAAAAGTTGATCTCTAGGCATTTTCCACTCACAAGGTGTTCAATGAAATGCCCGAGACAACTCTTCTAAGCTCTTAACAATCTTTACCAAAGACATTTGTTGTTAAGAGTGTTAAGATAGCCAATAGACTTGTTGTAACTGATTGCTTCTTTATTATTCAGCCAAAGACACCTGATGTCTGAGATAAGTTAGCAAATGAGCATTCATCTAGACATAGAGTTTGTTTAGGATTGCGTCTAGGCTTGAGGATGTTTAGTTTGGTCGATTGTTGTTCATCCTTTGTTCGAATCCTGATCACCTAAGGTCAAATTTCTATACCCATGAGTTCTCCTTTAGAATAGTTTAAAAGTCATCTCATTTACTGCTTGTTTCATCATTAGTATTATTAGTATTCACAAACTTTAAAGCTTTCGATTGCACCTAGACTGAGAAAGTACTTGCATTCTTGGTGCTTTAGATCCTTCAGAATTGGTTCGACATTTCACTCATACTACAACATTTGTCTTAGGAGACTCAAAAATCCTAACATCAATAATTCCATGTAATTGTATTGTATTGTATTATATGATTCACTTTATTTGTACCACACTCCACTATTACCATTTCGAAGCATAAATCAAGTTTATACACTGTACAATAAAAGGAAGACCTAACAATTCACTTTAAAATTGTAAAAAGTAAAAATAATACAACTAAATGTGTGCATGGTCTCACCCAAGATCTTCATTCATAGTTTTCAAGTAACATAAGATAGAAACAATATGCAAAGACTAGGAAAAACAACTATCTTCATAATCATTTTGACATATAAAGTTACAGTTATCAACAAATTTGACTGTTTTATGTAAAACACATATAAAAATCAATTTGTTTGATTCAAAATATTGTATCAATTTTATTTTTACTGAAAACATTTCTATGTTTTCTAATGTCTAGCACAATGCTTGTTGGGCTAATTAAATGAGAACCGAAAATTAAACCAGAACCAATTGATAAAACAAAAATAATCAATATTCACAAATTTGAACCCGAAAACCAAAAGCGATCAATAACCAAATGGGTACTTGAATATCTAAAACATATGTTATATTTTTAAATAACGAAATATCTTAAAATACTGTTTCTAAGCTAAATTACCCAAAAAACTCAATTACCAAAAATGCTTATTCAAAATATTTAAAATTATCAAAATTATCTGATAATTTTGTGTGAATAATCCGAATTACCTGATATTTAACCCAAAAATGAACAACACTATCTATCAACATTATCCAAATTACCAAAATCTCTAACTAAACTTGGCCTGAATTTTTTAGTATTAGTTGACTCACAAGTTTGTAATCCGAAACGCAAAATCAAAATAACTAAACTGAAATCAAACTAAACTTTATAAATATATGAACGGATTCCTAAATGTCTAGAATCAAAAATCAAAATACTTGAATCAAATTGAACCAAAAACGAATGAAACATTTATCTGGAAACCGTCCATGCCAAACCAAGATAAATGGTACAGTAATTAAAGCTGATAACCAGCAACTTTGTACCCTCAAATTTCAACATTTGCAGCTGTATCCTTTAAACAAATTAACCCCTACAGACTTGGCTAGTTTTTTTTTATCGATTTTTTTTTTATCAAAAAGACTTGGCTAGTTAAATCTTAATTATTATAGTTAAGAAATTCCTTTTTAAAAGTGGAGAGATCACTTTAAAACATTCTTTTAACGTTATTGGATAAACGGGAAAAGGGTTTGACCGTAGCTCTCAATAAAAGAGGATCACAACTGAAACATCAATGTCTAAGGGCAAAACGGTCAGATCAAATAGAAAGAATGGCACAACCGTGATTAAATCGTAAACTGAGGGACAAAACATATGCATGACAGACTGTCCCGCCAACGCGACCAGAAAACAAAAGACTCGAGCAGCTCCAACTTGCTCCTTTCTCAACGCCACAAAATTAAATTTCTCCTCTATTCAAACAAATAGACCCATGAATTCTTTTATCTTTCACATTATAGCCCTACAAGTTCTTAACGTGCATGTTTGCATCATTTGTCGACAACCAACTTCCACCATGACAAATCTAATAATTATTTTGTTGTTTGGATAATTAGTTGTAATCAATTATAAAAATTGTATTCTTCGTGATAGAGACACACACTTTTGCAATATATAAGTGATTTCGACATAACCACTACGCATATATTTTTATTTGGATAAATATAATTTCAATTCAATGCCTATCCAATCTGATTAAGAAGACAATCTATACTAATAAAGTTTGAACAGAAACTCTCCACAGGTCTCTACCTCAGCATTCCTACTTCCAAATCGCGACACGTGTCGTGCATTGAGACACCCTTTTTTGTTTTCGATTTTCACTCTCGCAGCTTCTCTAATTTTGTTTTTCCTGTTATTAAAATGTGAGGATATGTGGGCTTTCTGATCATTTTGGGCCTAACTTTTAATTCCAAGGCCCCATAGTTTTAGGGTTGGTCTTCAGGTTCCATGTTGTCAACGTAGTCGCCTCCTTCCTCTTCCTCTTCGCTGAGTTCTGTAACGTTAGTTTTAAAACTATTCAATTCCATCTTCAATTTTTCATTACGCTCCGCTCACCTCTCTTCCCTCTCTGCCATTTAATTTCAATAAGAGCAGCTTCTGTAACTGATCGAAGCTTCCCCTATAAATAAGGGTTTTTGGGGCAATGGAGATTTACACAGTTTTGATTTTTTGCTTCTCTACAAAACATCCGCGAGCCCTTTGAAAATGGTGTCTTCCATTATGAAAATATGAAAATATACGCAGGTGAGAGTGAATATGGATAATGCCGTGAAGAGCCTCTAAAAGAAGAGACGGGTCCTCTGCAAAGAGATATTGTGATCCCTAAGCGTTTTACCCCGTAACTTATTGTCCGACAGGTAAGTACCACGTTTTCTAAACCTCTCTGCATTGCCACAAAATATAATTTCATCTGAGGTTCTATCTTCTTAATAGGTTGCTGCAGATGGTACTCACTCTGTAGTTTGACACGCGAAAGTTATATGTGGAGTTGGGGTCATCCGTGACTTCTCCATGACATGTATAGATTAAAATTAAATGTTCGATTTTGTTTTACTTTACTGTAGAAAACAAATATTTGTTCCAGTGTCAAGGTCATGAAAATTTCTGTTGAAGCATTTTGTAATGTGGCTCTTAAAGAAGATGGATAGGCTCTTGGCACAACCCCTCATCCTGTCCCAGTCCGAGGCCTCAATGATCTCACTTGGGTTTGTTTCTTTCTCTTCCTTTTATTGAATCATTTACTGCTCATTAAAACCTTCAAAAGGGGACTCTGTTGTCAAAACTCATGTTTAGTTGATATTGATGCTGGTGGCTTGCATTCAACCGCTTTAACTGGTCAAGGAGAGATATTAAAACGAGTTCTCAAAGTTTATTTTCTCGCCATGTTCTAGATCCTCCTTTTCATCAAGAATAATTATTTGTTTGGTCTTCTAATTTTTAGGTGGATGGTTGAAGAAGAGGAGAACACGAAAGACTCGGGTTAGGTGACAATGACAAGATCAGCAAAATAGTTCCACAGAAAGTCAATCTTATCCCTGACGAAGATATCATTCAGGTTGTAAAGCCTTAAACTTTAATTATCTTGAATCTCTAAAAGAGGATTACATTCATTTAAAGATGCACTAAACTTTAATGATCAATAATCTTTTTACAAATACGTTTCTTGCTTCTGAACACATTCCGTTGCTTTGACAAGAGAACAAAATCTTTTCGGTTGCTCCCTTGAAACCCAAGAAACCTGCTTTAAGGTTTTACTTCATAAGAAAAGTCATTTTACCATGGCTATTTGGGTGATCAGTTTGGTAGAGGAGATCATGGAAGACTTGGTTATAGAAGGAATGTAACACTTGGACAGTTTGGTGGGCTCCACATTCTTGCCATCGTAGAATGCAAGTCTGATGATATTTCATTCCCTGGTCACAGAACAAGTTTTTCTTTTTTTTGCTAAAAAGTCACAGAACAAGTTAGAAAGACGAGAACGAAATATGATTTGCAGGAAACAAAGAAAAAGGAAAGTATGCTTTATTAAAAGGAGGGGGGAGAGAAAAAATATTCACCATTTCATTGATATTGGAATTTATCTGCAAATGAGGAAGAGTATGATGCATACAAGGCTTCCGTGTATTTTGGTGACACTAAAGAATATGCAACAATAATATAACATTGAAACAACAAAGAAATCAGATCCACCACAATAAAACTAAGTTATATGTCTAAAATCACATGGTTCTACCAAACATATATTATGCCCTTATTAACAGACATGTTTTTGCTTATAAATTCAGTTCCGCACATGGTTCTACCAAAATTATTTTCACAATTTTACTCAACTAATTACCAGTCATAAATAATCTAGCTAGGAAATGTGTTTAGGTCCAACTGATAAAAAGATTAATATTTATATCAAACCAAGATTGAATGCTATATAAATTTTGGTAGACCAATATATTTGTATCGATATAAACCAAGTAGAAAATTGGTTTATACAGGGTGCTCTCCACAAGATTGTATACGTATAATTAATTTCTAACTCATACCATTATCTCATAATTTAAAATAAAAAGTTAAAAAATAAAAAAATTATATAATAAACACACACAACAAACTAAAGTTCTAACATTTGAATTTTATTAAGCAGAAAACACTTCATAAAAAGTTTTAAATTTTTATATTAACTTATTTTAAAACCAATTTCTATATATATAAATAAAAATAAAAAAATATAACAAAATTCCGGGCGTAGCCCGGGCAAACTCCTAGTAAGAATATAAATAACACAAAGTACTTAACCTTTTCTTTATAATAACGGTTGATTATAAGGCTTCCAATGGTGAGCAAGATTGTGATTCCCCAAAAGTAGACGGTTGATAAATATAAATAAACCTAAGACATTAACAAATAAATAATGAATAATCTTTCTTTTCTTTTTTTTTGGTCTAAAGAACATAGATCATTTCAAGTAGAATCACTGGACACAGATTCGACTGGAAAAACTGTTTTTTTTACCCTTCATATGCTATATACACTTAGAACATATTTGAGTCGGAAAATATTCACGTGTACATTTAGCTCGAATCGAATAAAAATTTTGTAGTGAAAAACAATCTTGCGTACTCTTGATTTTTCTTCCCTTCGAAAGTGGAGTAAAACTTTAGCTGGAACCAGAAGCGGCCCTTGATAGAAACAGGTGAAGCACGTGCTTCCAGCCGTGAAATATTTAGAAAAGTTCCGGCCATCTTTATAACAAAACTGTCTTCAGGTAATTTGGTTATTGTACTATAGTTAGCTAGATCAGGTCATGGGTTCGAACCCTTGTGTCATTCTTTTTACAATTTTTTTTTTGTTTTTAATATTTAACAGGCCAAAAAAAAAATTTGGCTTCTAGTCCAAATATTTCTAGGACCACCTCTGGCTGGAACCGGGACAATCTCGAGTGGCTACATTGTGTGAAGTACACGAGTGATCTTAGCTTCTCGCAGAGTGTGAACGTGATCATCGTTTGTGGCCCTAGCCGTGCGAAAATCGCAAAGCCTCAATGTCAATAGAAGAAAAACAAGAAACATTTTTTATTAACTGTTTCTCTGTATACTCAAGAAATGTATATTTTTGTCTAACCCTTTGTAAAGTCCCACAAGTCCTTCTTTGAGAACAATTTGAAGGATGAAACATAGATATAGAACATTAACGTTCAACACAAGTTACTCCCAGTGAAAGTATATACTAAAATGTATATTATAGGACCATTTGTTTCACCATTTGTTTATCTTCGTTCAAATGATCCATTCGTATGGTCCATTCACATGATTCATTCAAATTTTATTAGATGTTTGTTTGTGCATTCAAGTGATTCATCTAGATGAATCATTTAAATGGATTTTACGTTTGTTTTGTCCATCTAAATGACTCATCTAGATGAATCATCTAAACAAATTACCAAATTACTTTTGTTTTGACTTAACCATGTATTTGATATTAATTTCAACTATATTAATTTTAATTATTTAATCTATTATATTTACAACATAATTATTTTAAAATTAGCATTTTGACGGAAAACCGTGGTTTGCGGTTTTGGTGGAAGACACGTTTTTAGAGTTTTGGCGAGAAAACACGTTTTGTGGTTTTGGCGGGAAACTGTGTTTTTGTTGCTTTGGCGGAAAATGCGTTTTTATGGTTTTTACGGAAAATCACGTTTTTGTTGTTTTTGCGGAAAATCACGTATTTCCAGTTTTGGCGAAAAATGCGTTTCTGCGGTTTTAACGGGAAACTGCGTTTCTACGGTTTTGACGGGAAACTGCGTTTTTGCGGTTTTGGCGGAATACCGCGTTTTTGAGGGAAACCGTGTTTTTCGGTTTTTCTTTTTTGCGATTTTGGCAGCAAATCGTGTTTTTGCGGGTTTAGCGGAAAATTGCGTTTTGCGGTTTTAGCGAGAAATCGTGTTTTTGCAGTTTTGGAAGAAAATTGCGTTTTTGTTGTTTTGGCGGGAAATCATGTTTTTCCCATTTTTGGCGAAAATTGCGTTTCTGCGGTTTTGGCGGGAAACTGCATTTTGCGGTTTTGACGGAATACCGCGATTTGCGGAAAACCGTGTTTTTGCGGTTTAGAAGTCATCCAAATAGACCATTCAAATGAGATGTACTTTTAGTGCCTAAACAAACAACAATCTCATTTCCATTCAAATGGATCATTCAAATGGGGAAACGAACAGGCCCTATATCACCTTGTAACCACTGTGAAACCCATTTATGTAGATTCTTGAGCTTTCGGAATCTTGTTGCGGCATCAAGCGGGTTTTAATCATGTCCATGGGTGCAGTTATCAGCCTGCTTACTACACCTGCAACCACACTTGAGCTTAACTCATCAAGTCGTAGATTAAGTTGGTTTCGGTTTGATATTGTTGCCCGGATGTAACAGTGGAACTGTGATGCAGCATACATCGTTATCCTATCGAATTTTGGTTTTACTTATTTTCTTTTCCTAGTTGTCTTTGCATTCTTTTTCTAAACTAAGTTAGTTTTCCTTTTCTATGTTGGTTTTACGCTTTTACTTACTTATATAAGGTGATCTCTTGATTTGTAAGAGACACAACTTTTGATTATTGATTTACAAAACTTAGAGATTTGTTTTAAACAACTCATGCATCCTTATTTTCTGGGTATTCTTTGAGAATTCAACAGATTTAAGAAGGCTTAGATAACGGGTATTCTCAGAATTCAATGTTACCTTCGCGTTATTGGTTACTAACAGTACTTCCGCTCTGTCAGTTGGTATCACAGCTTTAGAACTTCGACTTTTATCGTTGTTACGATCTTGTGATGGCTCCTCGACCAGGCAAAGAACCAGCCAACGATTGGACTCACATGCAGCAGTTCCTCGAAGACTTTCGGGAAAATTTTCAAGACAACATGAGAAGAACTATGGCTGAAGCAATTCAGGCCGGAGTTCAGGCTGGTGTGCAAGCTGCCTTTACAGCCAATGCCGAGGCACTGCACGCACCGTCACCACAACGACAACACCGCCACAATAACCCAATCTTCAACAATCGCGAAGAGGCCGATGATGAAGAAAACGCATTCGCTGATGGTAATCAACGTCAACCTCATCGCCAAGAGCAATACAACAGGCACAACAAGGATTCGATGGGAATCTAGAGTAAAACTTGAACTACCCGAGTTCCATGGAGGTTTACAACCAGAGGAGCTACTTGACTGGTTTGTTGCCGTCGACAAATTTATTGAATTCAAAGACGTCCCAGAGTAGAAGAGGGTGCCTCTTGTGACAACTCGTTTTCGCGGACATGCTGCCTCATGGTGGAATCAACTGAAAATTTCACGAACACGTCGTGGGAAAGAAAAAATCACTTCACTGGATAAGCGTAAACAACATATGCGGAAAACCTTTATTCTGTATAACTTTGAGCGTCTCTTGTTCCATAAGTTCCATAACATTCGCCAGGGAACACGCTCTGTAGAAGATTATTCTACTGAATTTTATCATATGCTAACAAGAGTCGATATACATGTTTCAGAAGATCAGTTGGTGGCTCGTTTTATCGCAGGATTACGACCACAACTTCAGACTATGCTTCATCAATTCGACCCTTGCTCTGTTTCAGAGGCTCGCCAGCAAGCTGTACTCGTCGAGCAACAATCGCGTTTCAGTACGAATAAGTGGATAGAAAACTCCCGACCCCGCAATACAACCCTATCAGACGACAGCAAGTCTGCCACTACTCGCGACACTGCTACAGCTTCATCAAGTACACGCCCCGCCAACAAACTCACAGAACCTGCAGAGGCACGACCTTCACGACCGAATGCTCTCTGATGCTTCTCATGTGGAGAACATGGCCATCTTCAAAAGGTCTGTCCAACACATGGGCGTCGAGGTTTACTCGCGGCTGATAAGAAATTGGTGGGAAATCCTATATACGATGAAGAAGATGATCAATTCAATGATGTGGACGAAGAACAAGTCAGCGGTGACACTGGAACCTTACTTATGATACGCAGAAATTGTCTCGCCCCTAAAACAGATGAAGCTTGGCAACAGACCTCTCTATTCAGCTCAACTTGCACAGTCAAAGGAAAAGTTTGTCGATTTGTAATTGATTCTAGATTTTCAGCAAACTTCGTCTTAGAGGAAGCTTACGAAAACTGGGACTCAAACCTGAGGCACATCTCCACCCATACTGGCTCCTTGGATGCAAACCGGGCCGAAGTTTTTGTCTCCCAACGTACTCTAATATCTCCCTTAATTGGATAATTCTACAACGATGACCTTTATTGTGATTTCACTCCTATGTATGTCTCTCACATCATATTAGGGCAACCATGGCAATACGACAGGGAAGTGATCCATAATGGGAAAACGAACACCAGCTTGTTTTTATTTCAAGGCCGCAAAATTACTCTTCTCCCATCTCCGGTAAGTGAACCAACGACCATCACCTCTACTCTTCCGGCGAAGTCGAAGCATAATTTATTAATCATCTCTAAAGGTCAGTTTGAGTTAGAGTTGCAAGATTCTCGACCACTCTTTGCTTTGGTTTCGGTCACTCCAACACCACTGCAATCGTTCTCTTGTCCACATGCGTTTGTACCTTTAATTCAAGAGTTTGATGATCTCTTTCCAGACGAGCTCCTAGCAGAATTGCCCCAGCTCAGAGATATTCAACATCACATTGATTTGGTACCAGACGCAGTTCTTCCCAACCATGCACACTATCGCATGAGTCCGGAAGAACATGAAGAGCTTAGACGCCAAGTTGAGGATTTATTAGTCAAGGGTTATGTCCGCGAAATCTTAAGCATGTGTACTGTCCCGGCGTTACTCATCCCTAACAAAGACAAGTCGTAGTGAATGTGCGTTGACAGCCGAGCGATTAACAAGATTACTACGCGATATCGGTTTCCCATACCTCGACTTGACGATCTCCTTGATCAAATTGGCAAAGCCTCAATCTTCACCAAATTAGATCTTAAAGTGGTTATCACCAGATTTGTATCCGCCCTGGGGACGAATGGAAGATTGCTTTCAAGACTCGTGAGGGTTTGTTTGAGAGGTTGATAATGTCGTTTCGGTTATCAAATGCGCCAAGCACGTTTATGCGTGTCATGAACCAAACTCTGTGACCTTTTATTGGACGCTTTGTTGTCGTCTATTTTGACGATATCTTGGTTTTTAATCCCTCATTGGACGAGCACCTTACCCATCTTCGCGACGTCCTACTCGTGTTATGCAAATAGCAGTTATTCATCGCAAAAAGTGTGAATTCGGGACTTCACAAGTTCTTTTCCTCGGATATGTAGTTTCTGCAGATGGCCTTCGCGTCGATCCTCTTAAGGTCGACGATGTTGCTTCTTGGCAGAAACCTACAACAATTTCTGAAGTACGAAGCTTTCACGGTTTGGCTTCTTTCTATGGACGATTCGTGCACAACTTTAATGTTGTATGGCACCAATCACAAACTGCATGAAAGGCGTTTCATTTTTGTGGACTGACGATGCAGCTCGTGCATTTGTTCTCATCAAGGAGAAGTTGACGACATCTCCGATTCTAGGGCTCCCTGATTTTGACTCGCCCTTTGAGCTTCATTGTGATGCCTCCAAGCTTGGTGTGGGTGCTGTCTTGAGCAAAAATGGTCAATCCGTTGCTTATTATAGTGAAAAACTTGCAGGAGCTCGTAGCCGTTATTGTACGTATGATATCGAGTTCTATGTAATTATTCAGGCCATTAAGCATTGGAGTTATTACCTTGCTCATAAGGAGTTCATTTTATTTACGGATCATGTGGCGTTAAAGTATTTGGGCACGCAAGACAAGATTTCTTCTCGTCATGCTTCGTGGACAGCCTATTTATAACAATTAACTTTCGTCATTAAACATCAGTCGGGAAAGCTCAACAAAGTCGTAGGCGCCATGCTTTAGTCTCTACCATGCGTGTCTCCGTTGTTGGGGTTGAGTGCTTAGCAGGCTTATATCCTATGGACCCATTCTTCTCGGCTATATGGTTGGATCTTACACATGGGGTTCGATCTGATTACTCACTGACTGATTGTTTTGTTTTTAAAGGCAATCGTTTGTGTGTATAGGCCAGTAGTTTTTGCCTCCATATTATCAAAGAGTTACATGGCGAAGGTCATGTGGGTCGGGACCGTACCCTAGAGCTTGTGTCTGTGTCTTACTTCTGGCCAACATTACGACGTGATGGAGAATGCTTTGTTACTCGGTGCACAGCTTGTCAAAAAGAAAAGGGACATGCGTCCAACGTCGGACTATATCTGCCTTTACCTAATCCGACGCAGCCTTGGAGCGATATCAGTATGGATTTTGTGCTCGGTCTTCCGCGAACTCAACGAGGGAATGATTCTGTTTTTGTGATAGTTGATCGTTTCTCCCAAATGACACATTTTATCCCTTGCAAGAAGTTGACGGATGCTGTTGAAGTGGCTCAACTGTTTTTTCCGGAGATGTACAAGATTCACGGCCTTCTATTGTCTATAGTGTCGGATCGCGATTCAAGGTTCATTAGTCACTTCGGGCGTTCTCTTTGGAAGTTGTTTAAGACAAGCTTAAACATGAGTTCTGCGTACCATCCCCAATCTGATGGACAAACAGAGGTGACTAAACGAAGTTTGGGAAATATGATTCGTTGTTTAGTGGGTGATAATCTTCGTTCTTGGGATTCTCTTTTGTGTCAGGCTGAGTTTGCTCACAATCACGCCAACAATAGAAGCTTGGGATTCAGTCCTTTCAAAGTCGTCTACAGGTTTGTGGCCCAAGAACCTTTGGCATTGTCTTCTCTCCCTCAGCCAGGGGAGTTCCATGGGCGAGCTGAAGAACTTATCAGTGAACTTTCTCGCATCCATGAGCAGGCTCAAGACAATTTCTGGGCACTACCATAAAATACAAACGAACGGCTGATAAACGTCGTCGTGAAGTTCACTTTCAGGTCGGTGATCATGTATGGGTTGTGCTAACTAATGAATGCTTTCCTACAGGTCAATACAACAAGCTAAAGGCACGGAAGCTCGGTCCAGTTGAAATCCTTGAAAAGATCAATCCAAATGCTTACCGACTGGCTCTTCCTCCTCACATCAATAGTGCATACGTTTTTAATGTCAAGCACCTTTTCAAATATGAACATGATGACAAGTTGCTTTCTGGATTCAGACGAATCTCTTGTACGGGAGGGGACCTGATGCATCATACATCGTTATCCTATCGAGTTTTGGTTTTACTTATTTCCTTTTCCTAGTTGTCTTTGCATTCCTTTTCTAAACTAAGTTAGTTTTCCTTTTTATGTCAGTTTTAGGTTTTTACGTACCTATATAAGGTGCTCTCTTGATTTGTAAGAGACACAACTTTTGATTATTGATTTATAAAACTTAGAACTTTGTTTTAAACAACTCTTGCATCCTTATTTTCTGGGTATTCTAACAGATTTAAGAAGGCTTAGATAACGGGTATTCTTAGAATTCAATGTTATCTTTACGTTATCGTTTACTAACGGTACTTCCGCTCTGTCAAATTGAGTAATGGTTGTACCATAAATAAAGATGAAACCTTTCTTCCAAAGAAGTTTGTTAAACCAGAATCTGCAACTACAAAAAAATTCAGGTGTTGGAATGTTAGAAAGCAGCAAACCTTCTTTTAAATCAATTGTAGTCTAGTCTTAGAATATGACCCGTTTTGTTTGGTCGTATGTTGCAAGCTGTAATGCAGTTAGTGCTGCAGCTCTAACCATGGCAGGACCAACTCCTTTCCATAAAACTCTGTATGCCTTCTTCAGAAACTATCTCACGCACTTCTACGAAGGGAACTGCGTTTGGATTCATCTTCAGTCTTACCTAAGAGAAAGGAAAATTGATACGCGTCTCAATAATCCATGTATGAGCAGAATCTAACTTTGCTTCAGGTTTTGATCTACCTTGACAACTTCACCAGGGTTGGCTAATGCAATAGAAAAGGCCATAGCAAATGCGCCTGCTGCTATTTCGACCAAGACATTTGTAGATCCCAATGCCCAATCTAAAGAAACCTAGGTGGGTTCGTATTGTCCCAATCTGAGATCTCCGTAAAGTACGGATCCAGTGAGAGCAGAAGTCAAACCCAAGTATAAAGACCTAGGCCCTTCATTCTTCATTAGTTGAAGAAAGATTCATGTTTGAACATTTCAAAAAATATACAAATTAAAGAGTTCATGTTTCATTACAAGATTATATTACCATTCTAACTAAAGGGCCTCTTTGTCCATCATGTTGCATCTGCAATAAACATGGAGATATCTCTAAGTCCCTAACTTTTTAAATCCCACATTATATGCCAAAAGAAAAGACTTATGTACCGACCAACTACAAGAACAAGAACATTTTGCTACATTATCCAAAGATCACTATCCTAAGATAAAACTTAAACACCCATCACACACAAGTGCTACCTCCACATAGGTGGTTTTGAACCGATCCAAATTTCTTTTGTTTTCAGTTCACGTTTGGTTATGGATTCTGAACCAGTCAGCAAATTTTCGGGTTTTATATCCAAAATAATTCCAAACTGAATCGATTTATACCATTATTTCAAACAGAAAATAACTGAAATCACAAATTACTTGAATATAACAGAAATTCTGTGGATTTAACCAAGGTTTGAATCGAAAAGTCTAAAACTGTTGGTTCCCTTCCGTAACAAAAAAATGAAAACCAAAAACCAAATAGCAAATAGCAAAATTTGTGTTTCAAAACCAAAATCGAAAACTTTTTAGATTCCGAATCAACCGATCTAACAAGTGTGTTATAAAGTTGAGGTAGAGAAGTAGTCTGTTTCTTTGACCAAAAAAAGAGTTTTTCTATTTTCCAAAACCAAAACAGCAACGTTTAAATTCGATTCATATAGGAGTGAGTGAACAAGGTGTTGGGAATCTAACCGAGAAGATGAGTCACGCCGGTGAGCAACGTGACGGAAAATCCGATTGTGCTAAAATGAGAAGCCACCGGCGGAGGCAGATTCTTCGTCTTCCTCACTTCCTTCAACAACTACACATCACTCAAATATCGATTCGAAAATGTCAACTTGAAACTAATAGAGCAGAATCACGTCAAAAGATCCGACGAACCCGGGATTTGAAGCGACCAGTGGGAAGATATATCTCCGGTCATCGTTAAAAATAATTTTTTTTCTTAGCATCGTGCGAAACGGTGTTGTTTGAGTAAAAATACTTAGAACATAAATATCGGCAGCTTTTAGAGCCGTCCTTAGGTGGAGGGACCCACAAAAATCAGAGGGACCAAGAAGAAAAGCCCCTAATTAAGGAACGTCCTTGTTATGTTTGTTCACTGTTCGCGGACTCCACTGATACGTGACCATCCGCGATTGGTTCGTTTTTAATTTTTTTTTAAATCTTCAAAAGCAAGAAATAAAAAAATTAAGGACATTTACCGGGACTTTACCTATAATGTTGGTCTTAGTAGCCGTCAGATATCACGAAAAGTAAATGTGTACCACATATCATTTACTCCTCTGGTTCTCCAAGTTTGGGAATTTTCAGAAAGAAGGATGCCAAGGTATTAGGGTTCGAGATCTTCATTGTTACACTGGTACATATATGCAGCTTCGATAGTAGAGGACGGTTTTAATTACTGTTGAATTTTTCGCAGGTATTACTGTGATTATTGCGATACTTATCTCACCCACGATTCCGTAAGTTTAAACCTACCTTCCTCTTTAGAGAAGCTCTAGTTCTTTTTTTTCTTAACTTGGTACATTGGTGAATATGATTGAACCAAGCTTATGAATCTGTGACTAAAATCTCAAGTTTGTTTTATTTGTTCAGCCATCGGTGAGGAAGCAGCACAATGCTGGTTACAAGCACAAGGTAGGTATCTAAGCAGTCCAAGAATGTTTTTTTCTGATATATGTAATTGAGTTTTGATTATCTTGTTCAGGCGAATGTGAGAGAATATACTATCAGCAATTTGAGGAACAACAAACTCAGAGTCTGATTGATCAGAGGATTAAAGAGCATCTTGGCCAACAGGTTGGTGGTGTGTTTAATCAGCAGCATATATTTGCTAGACCTCGCCATCCTATGATGCTACCACCTGGGACTATTATGCCTATGGGGATGCCTCCTCCTGTCCTGCCTACACCCATGATGCCTCCTGGTCAAGGTAATTTTCTGTTACTAGAATAACTACTTGTGTGTCGTGTGTCCAGTTACGTTACCCAAGGTAACCACTTAGAAAAGACTATATGTTTGATGAGAAATAAACTGTATCATGACTTACTCTTACGAAATAGGTTTCACTTTTAAAAATCATGTTGGTCAAACGTCCTATATACATGTTTCACTTCTTCTTTGCATTCGGTTGTTTTTTTTTTCAATTGATATGTAATGTTTTCTACTTTTGCCAGGTTACATGCCTCCTCCACCGCCTGGTGCTCCTCTACCTCCACCTCCACAAAACAGTATTCTTAGGCCACCAGGAATGGCTCCAATACCTGGTCAAGGTAGTGGACCACCTCCCAATTATAATGGACTTCCTCTTCCTCCGCCTCCTCCTTTTCATTCTAATCCAGCTGCTGCTCCTCCACCAAGTGGTGGTGGCTTCAACAATTCAAACCCCGGTGCTGAATCTCCTGAGAGCAATGAGTAGAGTTTAGTCGTGTTTTTTTTTCTTCTCATTTTCTAATATTCTCAGAGCTCTTGTTTTATAGTGTATGTTTTACCTTTTCCTAATCCAATATATGTGAAGAGGTTTACAAGTGATGCATGTCAAATGCATGTGATAGATTCTCAAGTTCGTAGAGTGATTGAGAGCTTAAAGTATTGAGTTGTTGTGGTCTCTTAAAACAAACAGGTAAGATTTATGAAACATGGCTTCACTCATTGCTTGTAGACAGAAGTGGATGTGTTTCTTTAAACTGTATGTTTCCTTTTTGCCTACAAATTTATAAGAGACGATCACTCCCTGCAACAATAGAAAACCAAATAATTTTGAGGTTTTCATGTGGCCTTTCTCTTGTATTCATTCAAAATATCGAAGAATTAATTTTATTTCTCTCAAGTATTTCCTAGTTCCTACGACAAGTCACCTACCTTTGTTGTTCCACCAAGCTTTGTGATCTCCGTCTGAAAAAATGACTTGTGCCTTGGATTTGCAACATCCATATCGATCGACATGAACCATTAATTAGAGTTTTCTATTCTTGTTCGGAGCGAGCACTAAGCAGAGCACTCCAATTGTGAATGGGTATCATTGTTCCTTGTAGAGTTAGAGAGAGAGATTACTGACTTGATCCCTCATTTCTGACACACGAGCTTATTCTTTGGAGCAGAGAGCATACAGTTCTTCCACGGCTTTAGGCGCGGGAGAGAGACGAGACGAGGAGCTTGGATATTGTTTTGAAAAGCAATTGTGTTATCGTATTCATTTATAATTATTTGTATTAATAGTAATGACAGTTCAAACATGGGCGTTTGGTCTAGTGGTATGATTCTCGCTTAGGGTGCGAGAGGTCCCGAGTTCAATTCTCGGAACGCCCCTATTTCTTTTTTTCCATTTTTATTTGTTTTACTCCCTTTGCCACCATATTTTCGTCGTCTATTTGTTTACCCCTTTATACGCAGCTACATATTTTCCAAATTAGAAAACCTTATTCAAAAATGTTCTAAAATGTTTGTTGAGAGATATGTCACAAATATTCGCATTACAAGGAACTAGACAAGTTACAATTATGAATTGCGTGTTGATATGTAGCAAGAACTATTGTGTTGTGAGCAAGACCCATTTTCTAACTCTCCCAAGCAAGCCTAACTTGCGTCCCAAGTTTGTTTCTCTTGAATCTCTTTCTTTTTTATTTAGTAAAACCACCAGTTAAATAAAAGGCTAAAATGCTTGAGTTTCATAGTGTTGGTCTTACACTTTGATCGAAAACTTAAAAAAAAAAACATTAGTCTTTTCTAGACACTCTTCTTCCCCTTCCTACCGGGCTTGCCTCCTCCACGCTTCCTAGCATCACTCTTCATCCTCCTATCCACTCTCTTCTGACCTTTCCCGACCTTGACATCAACTCCTTTCTTAGACACAACAAGTTCTTTCTTAGGCTTCCTTGTCTCTACCGCTTTCTTGTACAACTTGTCTATCATCTTGTCCTTTGAGCGGTTCGATATATCCGCTGTGTCAGATATTGTGTTTGCCTTCTTCCTCACTTTCTCCAATCTTTTCTCCATGGCTCGCTTCTTCCGCGCCTTGGCCTCTGCCACTTTCTTGGCCGGACGAGCGTTTATCTCTCTGAACTGAGCTTTCATTGCATTGACCTCTTCTTTCGTAATGGGTTTCACCACCTGTCTGTGCCTCTTCTCTTCGTCCAGAAACCATTTGGGTAAGCCTTGGTCATCAAACATGTACTTGTTGTAAGCATCGTCAAGCATCTCTTCTCTCTGCTTCTTCCTTTGCATTTTCTTGGCACATGCCAATATCTCGGCCTTGTTTGTATTAGCTTCATCATCATCATCAGAGGATGAGTCTGAATCCGTCTCTGGGGTAGGGACAATCTCAAAATCGTCTTCCTCTGTCTGCTTGGATGACTTTCGGTAGGGTTTAGACAAAGTTTTGCTTTGTTTCTCAGTTCCAAGGTCTCCTTCTTCAACAGCTTCTACAAATATATTCTGACTGAACCAATGGTTGGATACGTCCTCCTTTGTTTGCGCTTCCTCTTCATCACCAAGTGCTACCACAAGAGGGTTTAACTCATCCTTGTCCAAATAGTAATCGAAACTCATCTCTTCCTCCTCTCCATCACCATCCTCCAGCTTCTCAGCGTTGGCCAGCCTAGCCCGCTTCCTTTTCCTAGAGCTTCCTTCTTTCTTCACCATATACCGTTCGTATGCCTCATCAAAAACCTCTTCCATCTTTTCAGTGTCTCTGTATAATGTTAAAATAAAAAAAAGATCGATGAAACAAACATTTGAGCAATGTATTTGTTAAATGAGAACCAAGCAACCAATAGGAAGAACTAAACCAAGTGACGTGAAGGGAAGATTGGTGAATGGATCAAACAGCAAGATGAATAAAGGAGTAAAGGAAGAGCTTGAATGAGGCAAGACTCTATCCACACTCCAAGAGTGGCATATCATGAAAATAGCAATATAGAAAAAAGGGTCTGACCTCTGACGTTCTTCATCAGAATCTATGTCACTGTCTTTGTAGTCATCTGAAGCTTCTTCCTTGTCACTCTCATAGGCATTGTCGTTAGCATCTTGGTCATTGTCAACAGCCATTAGATCTATCTTTCCCTTGATAGAAGAAAGAGAGAACAATTCATGGTCTACATAGCCATCTTCAAGTGCATGTATCTGTGCATCAGTAACATTAGCAAGTCGTTTTGCGAGAAGCTTCTTTGCACGTTTCTTCTTCCTGCGAACTACTGTGTTTGTCAGCTCTTCCAGTTCATTGAGTAGCTTATCATCCTCGTCTTCTTCTTCTCCTTCTTTTGCCACATCAGCCTCTTTAGTTTCTTGTTTCTTCTCAGGAGTTAGAGCTTTCCTGATTTGCATTCGCCATCTACAAGACAAAAGAGCTATTTTCATTAGAAACAAAATTCTACAAAGTTCTTGGAAAAATATTAGATAAACAAAAGGGTCCATGATGGAGTAAGTGAAGCATTTATTTACTTGAGGATATGCTTGAAGTCATTCTTCCCCAAAACAGGAAGATCTTCACATAGAATTTTAATCTGCATTCAGAAAAAAAAAAAGAGAGTAAAAAGTTACAAGTCAAATAAAAAATCACATACGGAACTAACAAAGAGTTGATATAATGGCTAACTCTTGGATTAGTTAAAAATAGTATAATAGGTCATGTTCATCCGAATGAGAAAACATTTAACATAGTCAAGGTCTCGTCCTAGAGGATGTACGAGCTCAAAGCCTCCTAGTTATTAATTAATCGCATTATGAAGAATTAGAAGAAGACAAAAAGTTGATATAGTGGCAAGACTATAATGGGACACATGTTATTAGGTCATTTGTTCATTCGAATGAGAAAACATTTAACATGATTTAGGTCTCGTCCTAGGGGATGAACAGGCTCAAAGCCTTCTAATTATTAATCGTATATAGAGAATTAGAAATAAGTACCTCATCTGTAGTCAAGTCATGTTCCTTTAAAGGTAGAGAGGCTTGATCATCAAAGGATATACAAGTAACTATGCCAAGAATCTCAATAGGTTTCTCGGACCATATGAACTCAGCAGCAGATGCAACTTTCCTCAAAACTGACTCTCCATCTTCATACCTATATATATATATAAATCCCCACTTAATATAACATGTAACAAGAAGATTTAATAGATAGTGGATAATGGTGCGTATACCCTTCACGGTTTCTCTTCTGTTTTGATCCTTTAAGCACATCCACCACCTACAAAAAAACACAACAAGAAGTATTATGTGGGAGTTGCAGAAAAAACACCATCAAAACACACTATGCAAGACACATATATAGCGATCATCACCACTTTCTTGGGTTCTGCTGTATAGTTAAAGAGTTGTCTGTAATCGAGTAGATGAGATGGAATCTTAGCAGGAGCTTTGTATCTCAAAGCCAACAGGTACGTTTCTGAAGATTTTGAACGGCTCGCCATTGGCTTAAACACTTTTACCTCATCAAACAGCTGCACCAACAAGTAACTACCAGTAAGACCAAGAAGAAGAACCTATCAGATGAGTAAGAAGTAATCAGTACCTCCCCAAGACAGTACCGCACAGACTCGTAATCTCGAGACCTGAAAACCTAAGAGAAGAAAGAAATTCAGTTCAGAGATAAATACGAAATCAAGAATCTTTCAGACACATACCTTGGTGATGAAGTTACCATTTGAAGCTAAGAACTCTGTGGCCAGTTTCAAGGAGTCAATAACCAAAGCGTTCTGGCTCATAACCTCTTGCGCCCACGCACCACCGAGATTCGGAGAACCATCGTGCAGAACAAGATCAAAAGCCGACACATTATGTTTCTCCATCACTTGCTTGATTTTCGACCTGCACTGATCGGTCCGCGTGATATCCTGCTGGATAGCCACACAGCCACGTACGGGAGCGATATTAACAAGATCGATACCTAGAACGAGACTTCCCACGGGAACTTTCTCGACTGCTACTTGCATCCAACCACCGGGGGCGGCGCAGAGATCGAGAACGGCATTCGAGCTGTGGAGGAGATTGTGCTTTGCATTTATCTGGAGAAGCTTGTAAGAAGCTCGAGAACGAAAGCCACGCTCCTTGGCCAAATGATAATACTTATCCAAGCGATCGCCGCCTTTGACCTTACGCATGGTCAGACTCCTCTAGGGTTTCGTTCTGGTCCCAAGAGAGAGAGAGAGAGAGAGAGAGAGAGAGAAATAGTAACGGAAGTATATAAGCTAGGGTTAGACCCAAAAAGGGTTTAGGGTTTACTACCGGTGCCTTGATTACTAAGCATTTGCTTAACGAGGCTTTTCAATCTATAAGCCTGATTGTACCTTTAACATCTCTTTCTGATGGGCTTTTCGCTAAACATGTGTCTCTTCTTTGTTCTCAAAGACCAACCAAAAATTTGTATCTACATCAGCCTACTTCGGATTGCCTTTTCTATCAAAACATGTGAGCTATTGGTGTGAGTTTCTAGTATTACATTGATGTCTATGGTGCTACACCATTCTATCTAAAACACTAGACTAAGCAAGATGTAGTCCAATTTATTGAGTCTATCTTGTGTAAAATACGTCAACATATTTACATACTATGTAAATGTAAGGACAAGCAAAGAATCCCACGATGCTGTGATGATTTTTTCGTTGTAGTGGGACTTATGTGGTTGTATCTCCTCCAGCCTACAGCCTATCATCTCACACACTTCCTCCTGGTTTGAAGTCTGGGCCACACTAGCTGCCACCTATGCGAAGCCTAGTTGTGGGCACATTAAAAAACTAAAGACAACTCAAACACTGGAAAAAGGAGACCAAAACCATTGATGTCTATCTCCAAGGTATCACCACTAGACTTGATCAACTCACAATACTAGGGAAAACAGTCGATCATGATGATCAGATTGATCTCATTCTGGATGGACTTATAGACGAGTATAAGACTGTTGTTGATCAAATTGAAGACAGAGATGCTCCTCTCTCAATCACACAGCTCCATGAGAGGTTACTCAATCATGAAGCTAAGCTACTCTCTGCACCTGACACCATTCTCTCACCTGCACCAGTCACAACAAACGTAGTTCAACAGTGTAACACAACAACAACTACTGAAACCAAAATCTCCAAAATAAATACAACAACACTTCATGGCAGCAACAATCACAGCCGGCACTAAACCAACAGAATCAGTACGAGAACATATGACCTCGCCCCTACCTTGGCTGCTGCCAAATTTGTGGTGTCCAAGGAAATAGTGCAGAGAGATGCTCCCAACTTTAAACCTATCAACCCAAACCAGAACCAGATGCCACAAAATCATTCATTCCATGGAATCCGAGAGCTAACTATACTGCTGCTGTGCCCTACAATGCTACAAACTGGTTAATGGATGGATAGTGGAACAACCCATCACATCACGTTGGATCTCAACATCTCGCTCTCCATCAGCCTTACAATGGTGGTACGGACGTCATGATAGCTGATGGCTCAACTATGCCCATTCAGCAAACTGTTTCAACCTTTCTCTCCACTAAAACTCGCTCTTTAGATTTACATAAATTCTTTATGTTCCAAACATCAACAAGAACTTTATCTCAGTCTATCGACTGTAACTCTAATGGA
Source organism: Raphanus sativus (assembly GCF_000801105.2). Lineage (NCBI taxonomy): Eukaryota > Viridiplantae > Streptophyta > Magnoliopsida > Brassicales > Brassicaceae > Raphanus > Raphanus sativus. The sequence goes on along the minus strand of NC_079514.1, from coordinate 26,888,918 downwards.
GTCTTTTTTGGATTTTTCCCATCCAACTTTCAGGTGAAGGATCTGAGAACGGAGGTTCCATTAATATCAGGCAAAGCTAAAGCTAAACTTTACGAGTGGCTGCAGTCAGTCCCTCAGGGTCTAGCCACTTCAATAATGCCAAGCTCAAGAGCAACTCTATCTTCATGGCACTCTAGCAATCCATCTTCAATTTTAAACAATGTTATCTCAAGTTTTTGCCTTCCATTTTCTAAATCTTCTCAAACATCTTTTGTCTTGCACTGACTTCTTAATCAATAAAAGCCATAAACTACCTTTTTATCAGTCTATAATCATTTCTACCAGACCTAATAAATACTTATTTTCAGATGTTTGGAGCTCTCCCATAACCTCTTTAGACAACTCCAAATACTATCTTGTGATAATTGACCACTAAAATCACTATACGTGGCTCTTTCCTCTCAAACAGAAGTATCAAGTTAAAGAAACAGTGATTTCTTTCAAGAATTTAATCGAAAACAATCAGCAAAAACACATTGGTACATTTTACTCGGACAATGGTGGAGAATACCTTGCGTTAAAGGAGTTCTTCAGTTAATCTGGAATCCCTCATTACACGTCCCCACCTCACACACCAGAGCACAACGACATCTCAGAGAGAAAGCATCGTCATGTGGTTGAAACAGGATTTACACTCATTGCGAAATCTCCAGTTCCCAAGACGTACTGGCCTTATGCATTCTCTATCACCATCTATCTAATAAACCGCTTACCCACACCACTACTCTCGATGCAATCTTTGTTTCAGAAGCTATTTGGAAAGTCTCCGAATTACAACAAGTTACGAGTCTTTGGTTGTGCTATCTTCCCATGGCTCAGACTTTACAATCGACATAAACTAGAAGATCGATTGGCTCTGTGTAAATTCCTTGGCTACTCTCCTACCCAAAGTTCTTACTTGTGCTTGCACATTCTGATTGGTCGACTCTATGTCTCACGATACGTTCAGTTTGACGAGACATTGTTTCTCTTCTCTCAATTGCTTAAGACGAAACCACAAACTAATGATTCCACTGCTCAAGCTTCTCTGTCATGGCCACTCCACTCTGTGATTCCGACAACGGCACCGACATCATTGTCAGGAACCCCACGCTCGGAAATTCACCGTACGACATCAACTTCGCCTCAGTCAAACCCACATCACACTCAGGTATCGTCCTAAACCCACCAAACTTTTCTTTTTCTCCCATATCTGAGCCCACTGCTCCAAATGAAAATGAGCCGCAACCCATGGCCCAGATAAACCCTATACCACTAAATCAAACCCAAACATAAACCACTTCACAAAAGCAAGCCCAACAAACCCACAATACTTTAACTCCGCAACCGACAAACAACCTGCATTTGTCTGCCTCCGATCAACCAAATTCAACCCAATCTTCTTCATCATCGACATCGTCCTCACCTCCACCTCCACCTCCACCTCTACCAAAACCACAAAACCCACTCTCACAACCACAGCCTGCAAACACATCCTATGCACACTCGTGCTAAAACAGGAACCTGCAAACCTAACAAGAAATACCTTATATTTGCCACTTTCCCAGCAGACACTGAACCTCAAACCATCATCCACGACTTACAACATGACCATTTGCGGAAAGCTGCAACAGCTGAAATCAATGCCCATATAGAAAATCACAGTTGGGATCTAATCCACCCGAAAATGTTACTCTCCTAGGATATTGATGGATCTTCACCACAAAGTACAATCCCGACGGTACTGCCACTCTATACAAAGCTCGACTTGTTGTCAAGGGCTATAATCAATGATAAGGACTAAATTATACAGAAACCTTCAGTCCAGGCATCAAGTCGACGACAATCCGCATTGTGCTTGGGATCGCGACCAACTGTGTAACTGGCCAATCTACCAGTTAGTCGTCAATAATGCGTTTCTCCAAGGCACCCTTATAGATGAAGTATACATGACTCAAACCCCGGGGTTTGTTGATCAAGAGAAACCAAATCATGTTTGCCGTCTGCGCAAAGCAATATATGGCCTCAAGCAAGCATCGAGGGTTTGGTATGTTGAATTACAATTGTATCTTCTTGCCTAGTTTTACAAACTCGGTCTTAGACACATCCCTGTTTATCATGAGGAGAGGTCATTCTCTTGTCTACCTTCTTATATATGTGAATGATATTTTGATCGCAGGGAATGATCCTCAACTGCTCCAGAAAACATTACTCTCGCTTACCAACCAATTCTCAGTCAAAGATCATGAGCCACTTCATTACTTTCTTGGCATTGAAGCAAGGCATACCAACTCTTTTCTGCATTTAAGCAAACACAAATAAACGCTTGATCTTCTGGCTCACACTAATATGCTTGGAGCCAAATGAGTGCACACACCAATGACGACTATACCAAGATTGTTGGTTCACTCAGGAACACCACTACATGATCCTAAGGAGTATCTGCAACTTGTTGGAAGTCTGCAATATCTGGCGTTCACTAGACCAGATGTATCTTATGTTGTTAATCGACTTTCCAGTATATGCACACACCAACAATGGATCATTGGAATGCAGTTAAGCAAGTTATTTGCTACTTGGCAGGAACAACAGACAATGGCATTTATCTACAACGAGGTAACACCTTCACACTTCATGAATTATCTGATGCAGATTAGGCAGAAAACACAGATGATTTTGTCTCCACAAATGGATACATTGTCTACATTGGCAAACATCCAGTCTCATGGTCATCCAAGAAACATAATTCAGTAGCACAATCATCCACTGAGGCGGAATACTGATCAGTCACTAACACCTCTTCGGAACTCATATGGATCAACTCACTACTGCAAGAACTTGGTGTTAAACAATCAAAACCTTCAGTCATAACTGTGACAATGTCTGTGCAACATATCTATGTGCAAACCCGGTTTTTCACTTCCGTATGAAACATGTAGCATTGGACTATCACTTTATAAGGACACATGTTCAGCCAGAAGTGTTACGTGTGGTTCATGTCTCTACTGAAGATCAGTTGGTTGATGCTATGACCAAACCTCTGCCACGACAACTATCCTCCACATCACGAACAATATTGGTGTCACAAAAGGGCCACCATCTTGAGGGGGGGGGGAGGATATTAAGGATCAATCATATCTTCATTGATTCCCATCAGATATAATCATTACTTTAGGATCTTCTCTATTATGTAAAGTAGTATATTTTCATTAATTATCATGCTCTAGGTTCCTCTCTATATATATTGACATCCTATTTAATGTAAACGGTTTATTCAGTCAATAAACTCCTATATTTATTGTGATAATTTAAGTGGTAGTTATAGCTTTGTACTTTTTCAGAAAGTTACGGTGTTTCTTCGCTATGATGACTAATTTGGTTGTAGATTCGTACTTTTCTAGTGAAGCTACAGTGTTTTTTGTGTGTGGCGGAATTGATGTGGTTGGAGTTTTCTATTTTTTTAGTAGTCGTGGTGGGTTTAATCTAAGGCTGAGTTAAGGTTATGTCACTGATCGTTACTATGACAATTTTTCTATTTTGATCAACTCAAACAAACTCCATTAAAATTCTGCTAACTAAACATGTGACTATGTGTTAATGTGGACAAATAAGAGTGATTGACTCTGAGTACCAAATGTAAGACTATTTGTCCTTGTATTTTGAGTCTAGGATGCATGTGTGAGCACAAAAGTTATGAAGTTTTCCTTTATTCTCTGTATTTTACAAAGTTAGTTGCAAAATCATGCAATTGTTCTCGTTTCAAAACCATATCCACCCTTTAAAACAATACTCCTTCCGTTTTATTTTAATTGACGTTGTGCAAAAAAAAATTCGTTTCAAAAAGTGTCGTCTTAGAATTTCAATGTAAAATTTATTAATAAGATTCTCCAGTTTATTTTTCTTTTGGTTGAAATATGGTTAGGTTTATAGGTAATTGTGTTTTTATTTTGCAAATATATAAATCACATGTTTTCTTAACTTGTGTGCATAAAACTATAATGACAATTAAAATGAAATGTAGGGAGTATATTACAATTTAAATTACCGGAGATTCTTCATATATTTCATTATCTAAATGAAAACTTCAAATTTCGCGTGTAAGGATAAGAAACTGCCTTTTATGATAGTTTCTTTGTAGTGTTGTTTGTTGTTAATCTAGTATTATTTAAGTAATTTTTATCAAGAACTAAAAATGTTATAAGAATTAATTTTATCAAAACATATTAATAAAAATATGCATGTTATCCAATTTACAATCAAGGTGATATAAATCACTAAACTATAAATTTTAATTGGAAAATATAGTTCAAGAACAATCTATAGGTCGTTCTCTTTTAAAACTGAAGTTAGACATTCAAAATTTTCTGTTTTGGAAGAGAAAAGGGGTGTCTCTATTGGAGCTACAATTCAAAATTCTCCCTTGAATCTGTTGGTACATTCGGAAGATAAGGAATGACAAACTCTTTAATGGAAAAGTCATCTCTCCGATCAACTCCCTCCAACTATCTTTTCTTGAAGCAGAAAGTTGGAGAAAAGCTAATCAAAAAGAGGAGGAAATAGACGGGGATCATGACGTCCCTCATATTTCAGGTACCGAGACAATACCCCCTTGGATACCTCGAAATACAACTTGCCAAATCGATACTTCATGGATCGGTAATGTCAGTGTTAGTAGTCTAGGGTGGAGTCTCAAGAATCACATGGGTATCATATCTTTCAGACTACGTGTGTGCAATAGAAGCCTCTCAACCCTTCACTCTGAGATGGAATGACTACATTGGGTGGTCTCATGTATGAGAAACATGATGATCCCCTCAATCCGCTTCGAGACGGATTCCTCAGACCTTGAGGACATGATTATGAATGCTATTGATTAGCCAGCTTTTGTTTCGGAAATTGATACCTTTCAAATTCAACATGATGACTTCGAAAACATGAATTTATTTCGTATTTTCTGGAGTGAGAATGGTCGGGTGGATCATGCAATGATTTGCAATGAATCACCAATATTTTTAGAAAAAAATACATGGTAATATATATGGGCTGATCCACCAACCGTACGGACCGTTTAAGTATTTCATGGTATTGATTGATGCATCTAGTAGATGGTCAAATATGTGCAAGAACCATACAATTGGATAATTAAGAGAAAGTATCAGAATTTTGATAATATCCAAAGACACTTGCCATTTTCTCATATCATTCTCATCAGCCCCACATGTCGTTGTCAATTTTAAAGAGAAGATGACTAAACTTTATTTCCACACTATGTGTTCGTATGGTACAAACAGTTCAAACGGTACATATCAAGTGAAATAAATGCAAATCAAGAAGATCATAAAGGAAAGATGCAAATCAAGAAAATCAAATAATTTGTTATAGTTACGAATGTCAAAAACAGTTCAAACGGTGTAAATCACATATTTAAATTAAAAAATTACACCAAAATATCAACATATAATGTAAATAATACATTAAAAAGATAAAATAATTTAATGAAAAGTATTTAGATTAATGTTTACCTATCACCATTTGCTGATTTTCTCTTTAATTTTATTTTCTTTCCTTTTTGGTTCTCATATACTATTCTTATTTTGTTATATTCATAAAATTTAAGACTTTAGTTGTAAGAATGAATAAATATGGTAATTTGAACGGTTAATTATTTGGTTTTTATCAATCTCAATTTACATAATATTTACTTTTTTCACATAATAATTTACTTGTTTATTATATAGCTAGATTTATACTTATTGTTTATTTTTTGAGTTAATAAAAGAAAATATATAACATTATGTAGAACCATTCGGATATTTGAGAGTCTTCGGTTCGATTCCGGTTCGGATGTTCCGGTTCGGTTCTTTTGTCCAGGCCTAGTCATGTGTATGTTCTGCTGCCCCATTCTATAAATAAAAGTGTGTATGTACTTGAAATAAATAAAAACACTTCACAAGTCTCTCTCTCTCTCTCTCTCTCTCTCTCTCTCTCTCTCTCTCTCTCTCTCTCTCTCTCTCTCTCTCTCTCTCTCTCTCTCTCTCTCTCTCTCTCTCTCTCTCTCTCTCTCTCTCTCTCTCTCTCTCTCTCTCTCTCATACATACCTATTGTGGTGCTTTCCGTAATTATAAGTTTATAATGTACCCGCTTCTGTTTCCATGTAACATAGATTTTTAGCAAACATAAAACACAGAGTGGTCCCATCTCATCTTTCGTAACTCCTTTATAAGTATTATTCCCTATGTTTCAATATAGATGATGTCTTAGAAGGATAATTTTGTTTCAAGTTAGATGAAGTTCTGAGATTTTAAGGTTAACTTTAACTTATTGGAAACTGTAACCAATTAGTTTTAACGGTCTTTTTTTTTATTATTGATTAACTGATTCTAAAATTGTATCTTTAGAATATTTTTTTGGAGAAATCTTGTTTTCTTAATCTTTGCGCACTAAAGTAAAATATCAAGTATTATGAAACGAAGAGAGTATTACATAATAGATAGTGTTTCTTGATAACAAAACAAATAGAGGCTATTCGTTTCACCATCTTTCATCTTCATTCAGATGATCCATCTGTATGATCCATTTGTATCCATCCAAATGATCAATTCAGATTTTATAGGACTGTTTGTTTGTCCATCCAGATGGTTCATTATATGAATCATCTAAATGGATCTGATGTTTGTTTCTTTATCTTCATTTCCATCCAGATGAGTTTAGTAAACAAATGACTTAAATATTCTCGTTTTGTTTTAATCATATGCTTCATATTAATTTTAACTATATATATATAACAAGTTTTGCACTTTTTATGGAAACACAATTTTTCGTTTTTACAAAAATTGTGATCTTTTTCAGTTTTGGAGTATAAGGGCAACAAGTGTTTGTGCGGATTTGGTGGGAAAACATGTTTTTGCAATTTTGCTGGGAAACGAGTTTTTGGGGTTTTGCAGGAAAAAATGTATTTTGCGATTTTGGTAGGAAACTGCGGTTTTCTGTGGGAAACCGCAGTTTTCTGTGGGAAACCGCAAAACGCGGTTTGACGGAAAACGCAATGTTGCAGTTTTGTGGAAAAAAATGTTTCTTTTTTTGCGATTTTGGCGGGATAACATGTTTTGCGCTTTTAGCGGGAAAACGAATTTTAGCGGTCCGCCAGCTACGGTAGTGTCGAAGCACTACTGAGCAATTTTGAGTGGACCGGGTAGCGTTAATCAGAGTGAATGAAAGGTCTTTGGAGGGAAAATGCATTTTATCGGTTTTAGCAGGAAATCTCGTTTAGGGGTTTTGTGGGAAAACACATTTTTGCGGTTTTGGTGTTAAATGCTTTTTCCGGTTTTACTGGAAAATACACTTTTTACGGTTTTGGCGAGAAACACGTTTTTACGGTTTGGCTGGAAACCGCGGTTTGGGGTTTTGACGGGAAACCGGGTTTTTTGGTTTTGATAAGTAACACACGTTTTTGCGATTTTGACGGGAAAATGAGTTTTTTACGGTTTGGCGGGAAATTGTATTTTACGATATTTGCGGCAAAATACATGTTTGCGGTTTTGGCGGAAAAACATGTTTTGTGGTTTGCGGAGAAGGTGTTTTGCGGTTTTGGCGGAAAATCACGATTTTGCGGTTTGGCAGGAACATCCATTTTTGTATTTTTTGCGGGAAAACGTTCTTTGCGATTTTGGCGAAAAATCATGTTTCCTAGGTTTTGACGGGAAAATGCATTTTTGTGGTTTTAGTGGGAAATCGCGTTTTTGCAATTTTGACGAAAAATACATATTGGCGGTTTTAGCGGAAAATGTTTTTTGCGGTTTTTGCGGGAATCACATTTTTGGGGTTTTGCAGAAAGCATGTTTTTTACGGTCTTAGCGGGAAACGCGGTTTTACGAGAAAACGCATTTTGCGATTTTGATTGGAAAATGTATTTTTGCGGTTTTGACAAAAAAATATATTTTATGATTTTGGTGGAAAACACGTTTTTGTGGGTTTGTCATTTTTTTTAAATAAGTGTAAAATTTTATTTATCCAAAACGTTTTTACATTTGATGTAACTTTATTCGTGAAATGAAAAAACAATAGACAATTCTTCTATTTAAAATTCAGCTTCTAACGCCAAACCATGTGACTAGTCTTTCATCCATTTTATGATCTCCTTGCCTCCTTATAGTAGAAAGCCTATTTCTTACATTTTTATCAATGGTTTTGATCAGGTGAGTGTAAGGGAGCTCCTTTTCACCGTGTTTACGACGATTCCTTTCTCTCCAAATCGTATGGGTTGCAGCTTGAAAAGTGTATCTAAGAAAAAATCTTCTTATGCTATCCTGTCTAAAATCTGTAAGGATTTTGACTATCTGCTCCCAATCTTCTGTGTATCTTGACTGGAGCAGACCTCTCATCAGACTGTCAGATTTGTCATTTTTCGTGAGTGACAAAGTGATATCAAATTTAAGATTGTACTTTGTATATTATATATGGGTATAATATACATTATACCATTTTGACAGATCCATCTAGATGATTCAATTTGGATCAGTCAGCTGATTTTTAAAATTAAGCCTAAATTTTAAAACTTATTCACATGATGATCTAGATGACTTGTACTTTTAATGTCTAAACGAACATCTGGATAGAGAAACGAGTTGTTGTTGGTCGAGCTTCACTCTACGACTCCAAACGGCCAGCACGGCGAATCCCGAGTTCGAACAGGTTCACCAATGGCATCTGAGGGTCGATTGTAGATGAGATCTACATGATTGGTGATTTGGACTTGAACTTTCGAGACAATTGAGGAAAACAGAACCGTACGAAGATGAATGAGTTCACAACAAAATTAGTCGGGTCGAATTGTTAAAAGGATAAAATAGACAAATCAACATTACAAAGTGTGTCCCAAATGGAATGTACTTTTTGATGTAATTGATAAGTCATGATATGTCTCTTAATGTAAAAAATCCTTTAAAAAAAGATACCAATAACATCATACCACACAATGGTCACAAACGAATATGGGCTTCTTCTTCATAGTTCATACAAAGCTATCGTGGTGCTTTCCGTAGTTATCAATACTATTAAATTTGGAACATGACCAATTGATAAAAAAAGTTGTGTCTAATCATTAGTTTTTTTTTTAAACTACTTATTATATAAACTGTCATTTAAATATAGAAACTGCCATTTTAATAACTAACAATTAGTAATATTGAATTTTGTAACTTCCTTTTTAGTCCCATTATTCTCCCTGTCCACTTCTACCGCATACATATAATAACACTCGGACTATGTAATGCATTTGAACATATGATAATAAATACTACTATATGGTTGACTAATATTTTTTTTTACATAACAAACACTAATCTATATATATAAAGTTGAAAAATTTTGCCCTCTCAAGCCATCCACGTCTCTTTTTAGGGTGGGGGCTTTCTTGCCACGTGTCGCGAGTTGACTGAATTAGTGGATATCACGCGCTTTCAGTGTTGCTCTTTTTCTCTCCTTTTTGCGCGCTTGTGTTCACGTGTCCGCGAAAACCTACCTTTAATGAAGAAAAGTAATGTAGATCGTCTCTCTCCTTCCTTCTGTCGCGCTTAGAAACGTCTGAGTTTCTTCTAAATCTCTGATACGGTTTGAGTTGTGGCTTCTCCCTGTTACCTTGCCATTAATTCAATCGCCAACGATGAGGTCTCCAATGCATTGTTTACGTTGAATCTGTGTGTTCTCGGGTATAATTATGTCAGTATTTCTCATCTCCAAGTCATCTTCTTTTCATATCTCTTATGAATCCATTTCCTCATATTCATATTAATCCAAAAACTTCTGGAGAATAGAATGGCAAAGTCTGTTCTCCTCCTCTCTGACTTGAAAGTCGGGCATTGTAGTCGGAGTTCGTCAGATGAGGCAAAGATTCTCCCTTTAAGCATGTAATCTTGGTTTACTTCCATCCTCTGTTAATGGGTTCTTGCCTCAGATTTCGTGTTGAGTGTACGTTCTCTCCATCTCCTTTCTAATTTTCATTGTAGAATTTTCCAGAAAATATTGAGATTTTTAATTTCAAGTGTCTCTCTGTAAATGATAAGTTCTGAAAAAAGATATTAACTCTGTGAGAATCTTCATGTGATCCAAGTAAAAAAGTCTCCACCTTTTACAATTGTCCTTAGTTTTGACTTCAGTCAACCCTTTGTGTATATTTCTGCAGATAAGAGCAGTAGCTTTTACGACCTTCATCTTTCGAGTGTTCTATCATCATCATCTGGAGCTCATAAGAGAAAGAGGATATATTTAGAAAGGCGATCGTCAAGAGCTTTACCCTCAGCGAACTCCAACGTGCAACCAGAGACTTCAGATCAAACTCTGTTATACGAGAAGATGATTTCGGTTCTGCTTATATGTTCGATCGATGAGACTACTCTTACTCCAACTAAATCCATCACAGGTATTGTAGTTCCTGTCAAGAGTCTTAACCCTGATGGATTTCAAGGTCACCGAGAATTTCTGGTACACACAACATTGTCCTTACTATTATGTCACTCCAGTCTCAAGTTTCCATGGTTTAATTTTCTGACCCATTTGTAACATTTGTTAGAGATCAACTACTTGGTGCAGTTAAGTCACCCCAACTTAGTTAACTGATTGGTTATTGCTTGGAAGATGAACAACGGCTTCTTTTGTACGAGTTTATGCATAAGGAGTCTTGAGGATCATCTGTCAAGTGATTTCATAACTCAAGATTTTATTGAAACTATCATGCTATTGTTTGTTCTTATGTTTTAAAAGTGTTGAAGCATATATGATGTGCAGTTAAAGACATCACACAAAGATTTGGTGCTCCGCTGTCAGAAATCGTGGTGACTTTTTTTACAGGATCTCATGACCGCTCCATGCGATGCTGGGATCGTACTGAAGAATCGTACCGAAGAACCGTTCTTCCTCTTGGTAAATGACCCACTTCTTGAAGTTAATCCATTAAATTTTTCATAAAGAACCCAGAATGAAAAATATATAATAGATGCAGAAAGGGACCACGTCAAGTTTGAGGAAGTTTGTGAATAAACTGAATATGATTTCTTATTGATCTTTCACGTCATATACAAAGTATATATACAATATCGTATGACCTAATAACCGTCATACCTAACAGGCCTAATATACATCGGATAGCTAGCCCAATACTCATAGGTCTAGCCCAATACTCCCACTCAAGTTGGAGCATGGAGATTGACAATGCTCAACTTGGACACTAAATGTTCAAACTGTTGACGACCAAGAGCCTTGGTAAGTAAATCGGCCAGTTGATCGTGTGTGCTCACATGAGGTGTAGAGATTGTACCATCCAAAACTGCATCTCGAACAGCATGACAATCAGATTCCACATGCTTAGTACGTTCATGGAAAACCGGATTCTTCGCAATGTAGATAGCTGTCTGACTGTCACAAAACAAACGTACTGCCCCTTGTTGGGGAAAACCGATTTCCTTTAGTAACTCGAGAAACCATAGAATCTCGTCTAACGCATTCCTCATAGAGTGATATTCTGCTTCAGCCGAAGATCGAGCAACAGTATCTTGTTTCTTTTTTTTCCAAGAGACCAGAGAACCTCCTAGAAGCATGACATAAGAACTTAAGGAACGCCTTGATACCGGACATGAGTTCCAGTCTGAATCACTGTAAGCTGTCAATGTCAAATCCTTATCTGACCGAAAAAGAACGCCTTGACCAGGAGTAGCCTTGAGAAAACGAACTACTCGCAACGCTTCCTCCCAGTGTGCCTCTCGCGGTGCTTGCATAAACTGTGAGAGAAGATGCACAGAGAAGGTAAGATCTAGTCGAGTAATGAGAAGATAAAGAAGACGTCCAACCAGTCGTCTATAACGAGATGGATTAGTCAGAAACGGACTTCGATCCCGTCCAAGGTCATGACGTTGTTCCATTGGAAAATTAACCGGCTTGGAGCCCAGCATGCTGGTTTCTTTAATTATCTCTAGTGCATATTTTCGCTGTGATAAGAAAATCCCTTCATCATTGCGAGAAACTTCAAGACCAATAAAATATTTTAGCTTGCATAAATCTTTCATGCGGAAACAAGTGCTTAGATATCATTTGAAAGAAGAAAGAGCAGCATCATTATTCCCACAAATCAGCAGATCATCGACATACACAAGAACCCGCATCTCAGTCGCATCTTTTGTGTATATGAAGAGAGAATAGTCTTTATACGATTGACTAAACCCATAATCCTTTAGAGAAGTTGATAACTTTGCAAACCAGCATCTTGGAGCTTGTTTGAGACCATATAAAGATTTGTGAAGACGACACACTTTTGTTGGGTTTGAGTGACGAAAACCTTGTGGAATTTTCATATAGACTTCTTCCTCGAGACCACCGTGTAAGAAGGCATTATGAACATCCATCTGATAAACCTCCCACTTGTTTACTGCAATAAGCTTGAGCAACGTACGCACCGTATTCATCTTTGCCACTGGTGCAAAAGTTTCAGAATAATCTTCTCCTGCAACTTGATGATTTCCGAGAACCACTAAGCGAGACTTCTTGCGTTCTTCAGTTCCATCAGCATTGTATTTTATTTTGTGAACCCAAAGATTTCCAAGTGCTTCTTTTCCTTCTGGTAGATCAACGAAGCTGAAAGTATCATTTTCTTCAAATGCATCTCTTTTATTAACCATAGAGTCACGCCATTCTTTATCTTGCAAAGCTTCTTTATAACTCTTAGGCTCAACTCCTGCCAATACTGCTGCCAAGAAGGCTTGATGTCCTTTTGAAAAAATGACATCAGATATGTGATGTTCAAGGAGGTATGGAGTGTTACCTGATACCGTAGAGGACTCTGATTCTGGCTCAAGAAGAACGGGGAGTGTATTATCTTTGCAGCGGACATTGTAAAGCAAATAATCATCTAGTTGTCTTGGTGGGTGTTTCGTTCGATGACCACGCCCCAAAATAATTTCTGAGCTAGAATCAACCGTTGTAGCAGGTTGTGATGTTTGTGCCGGAGGAGATATCGAGTCACTCTCGACTGTAGGAGGATCGTCGTCTGTGCGTACTTGTGTCTCTGCAACAATGAGAGATGGTGGAGCAGAAGTTACAGTCTCAGCAACCGGCTCACGCGAGGAATCAGACGGTTCGTCGGAGCTCCCCCTGTCGTCATATCGCGGTGAGATTAACCAGTCATCATCAACCAAGTTTTGTGGAACTCCTGGAGCTTCTGGAGCAACCGGAGGCAACCTACTTTGGAACGGAAAAACGTCTTCTCTAAACACGACATCACGTGAAACCAGAAAATTTTCAGAGTCTAAGTCGAAGACTTTCCATCCTTTCTTCCCAAAAGGATAGCCCAAAAACACACAGTTACGACTTCGTGGACCGAATTTGTCCTTGTCGCGAGATCTAAGGTGCGTATAACATGCTGAACCAAAAACTCTCAAGTGATCATAACTTGGTTCCTTACCAAAAAGAATCTCGTGTGGAGTACGCCCATCAAGTACTTTCGTTGGGGTGATGTTAATGACATGAGCCGCAGTGAGAATAGCCTTACCCCAAAATCGAGTTGGTAAGCTTGCTTGAAAGAGAAGAGAACGAGCAACATTAAGAATGTGTATGTGCTTTCGTTCGACTCGACCGTTCTGTTGCGGTGTTCCCACGCAAGATGTCTGATGAATGATGCCTTGCTGTTTAAAAAACGAGCCCAAACAAGTAAACTTCGTGCCGTTATCGCTTTTGACCATCTTAACACTCAAACCAGACTGCTTTTCTGTATATGCACAGAAATTTTGCAAAACTTGTCGAACCTTCGACTTTTCTTAATGTAGATGAAGCCATACTGATCTGGAGTAGTCATCCACAATGGTTAAAAAATACCTAGCACCACACGATGATGGCATTCGATATGGTCCCCAAACGTCAACATGAATCAAATCAAAACATGCTTGTGTTTTATTAGAACTATCAAAAAAACTTCTCTTGTTTGTTTAGCCCGGAAACATATGTCACAAGGACTCGGGTTAGACGAGTTTCATGAAATAGAAAAGGTAAATCTGAAAACACTGAAAAAGCCGGATGTCCCAACCGCCGATGCCACATAGCTTGATCAGTAACTGTCCCAACTCTGTTTGCTCGAATCGGTGCCACATCCGCTAGATAATACCCTCCATCCCGTTCTTCACCGGCTCCAATCAGGGTCCTCGTGAAACGGTCCTGAACAATACATAAAGTGTCAGTAAACAAAGCAATACAATTCTTCAATTGCTTTAGAAGCTTAGAAACAGATATCAAAGAACAATTGAGATCCGGGACATAAAGAACATTGTGGAGCAAGATCGTCTCTGTAATAGGTAACACGCCCATGCTAGATGAAACAGTTTTGCTTCCATCCGCAAAACCCACCAAGCACGGAGAAGTGTCCACAATGTCGACGAGCAAGGAAAGATCCCCAGTCATATGATGGGAAGCCCCTGTGTCGATAATAATGTCACCAGTAAGCTTACCCGAAAGCTTGTCTTTTGTAGCATACTCTGTTTTCTCTTGAGCCATCATACTGATTGCTTTCCACTGTTCAGCGGTGAATTCTGGAAAACAGAAGAATGAGGTGATGTTGCAGTAGCCACGTTGACTGCAGCTCGTCCTTGACCCATTGTCGAACCCAAGCCACCACCGCGGCCTCCGCGATTGTTTCCTCTTCCTCCAGAGCGAGCATTCCTTTCAGTTACCCAATCAGGATATCCAATAAACTTCCAACAGAATGCTTTTTCATGTCCAGCTCGGCCACAATTACTGCATATAAGGCGTTCTCTGTTCCGAGTTCCGGTGGAACCACCACGAGAATCAGAGCTCGAGTCGCCTCCAAGGTCTCGCCGAATGGAAAGTTCAGACCCGGAGTCACGTCGTGTTGTGAAATCGACTGCGTCAGAGGCTTCACGTAGTTTTGATGTGTTCAGCCTCTGTTCTTCACGAATCACACGTGAATACACATGTTCCAGCTCAGGGCAAGGGTCAGAGTCAATGACGGACTGAATCACAGTCGAAAAACGGGACTCATTAAGACCCATGACAAACTGATCGACTTTCTCCTCCTCCCTCTCTTTCGCAAAAGTGGCTGCTGTACCACATGTACAGCTAGGAACAGGTTTGTAAGAATAAAGCTCATCCCACATCGCAGCCATCTTTCTGTAATAATCAATAACAGAATCTCCACCTTGGCGACACGCCGCGAGTTGTGCTCGTAGATGATGAACACGAACCCTATTGCCCACGGAAAATCTTTTCTTCAAGTTCTCCCACAAGTCGTGGGCATTAGTGATAAACGAAACTGTGGATCGAACATGTGGTGTGATCGACGTTCGGAGCCAGCCCACAACCATCGAGTTTACGGACAGCCATGACTCCAAATCGGCTCCTGCTGCGTCGGGTTTGGCTAGCGTGTCATCTATAAAACCTGTCTTCTTCTTAGCACGAAGTGCATTCATCATCTCGGAGGACCACTCATTGTAGTTTTCTCCGGTTAATGACACCGAAGTGATCGTTGCTCCCGGATTATCAGACGAGAACAACGAATATGGTGTCATAGCAGTAGAATCACCACTGCGATTTGCACTAACAATACTCATGATGTTTAATCAAAACAAGCAGTAGAATCACTACTTTAATAAACAAGCTCGAGCAGAAAAGAAGCTCTTACTTGAAGAGAAAGAAAAGAAAGAAAGAAAAATGGAGAAGAAAGCAAAAATTAGGGTTTCAGGAATTTAAGCTCTGATACCATGTGAATAAATTGAATATGCTTTCTTATTGATCTTTCACGTCATATACAAAGTATATATACAATATCGTATGACCTAATAACCGTCATACCTAACAGGCCTAATATACATCGGATAGCTAGCCCAATACTCATAGGTCTAGCCCAATAAAGTTCTTAACTGCAAATCTATATATATATATATATATCTTTATAAATAAAGTTGAGTTATCTTCCTTCTCCTGCGTCCACGTCATCAGGGAGGTAAGGGCTTTCTGTGACACCTGGCAGACACAAATTTAATCTGCGTTTTATCAATTCTTCTTAGACTGGGTTTTTTTTTGCTAAATATTACATATGGGCTTCGTAATCAAAATGGGAAGCCCATTCAAGTTGTTATATTCTAGGTTTCTTCATCGTCTTTTTTTTCTCTGAACACCACCTCATCGTCTTCTTCACGACGATAATTCAAGAGCTCGCATTTAACCTTCCCATAACGCTTCAACCTTCATTATTACGTGCTTCACTCCTGATTTTCAGCGTAATTATCCCACTATTCCAACTGGGCAGCATTCAATCGACCTCTTCGCACCCCCAGTAACCGGAGGAAAGGTCGACTATAAATACCCCATCTTTCGACGATGAACACCAGAATTCAGACAAGATCCAGAAAAATAGTTTGTTTAGGCAATCGATTCTGCACAGCTGGAGGAAAAGAGAAGTTTGACAGGCGAGTCTTCTTAATGTAGTTAGATATAATGACTGTATGTATTCTATTTCGTTGACTGCCTTTTCATTCTCATTTCCTTACAGATTCCAGTTGGTGGGACAGATTAGTCAGTGTCTTCATCAAAGGTGATTCACGCACAGGAAATTGAGCCCCTCAACGTTTCTGATCTTAACCAATTTATTATCACTGCTGCCCTCAGGTAAAGTATGATATATTCATACTTTAAAACTCTTTTACAATATACTTCTGATCTGTGTTCTTTTCTGAAACTTGACAGATCACTGAGTTTCTCTGTATGGTAAAGGAGCCATAAGCACGGTTAACAGCAGCTGAAGCACTATGTATGTGATTCTTAATAGCCAATGTTTATGTTTATAGATTTACAATTTTTGGATTTGGGTTGATCGCGTTTTGCAGCACATGCATGTGTGAGAGATTCTAATAGACATATATGCTCTTGTCAACATACTTCAGTTTCTGAAGTTAGCCAGCTTAGCAGATTGCTTCGAAGGTAATCAAAAAGAAACAAAGACAGAGATTGTGTTTCATACTCATATGAGTTTTTACTTAACTGAAATGTGTTTTTGAAAGGTTCTGGAGACGACTATTGATGATGATGAGCTGGATGATCTCATAGATCAGTTTGATGTCATTAACATTAACAAGAAGGAGTTCATTAGTCTTGTGGAGATGATGCAGGTAAGAAGAAAAGAAAACTTGCGATAGAAGTAAGCGATTCAAGGCAGTAATGCATAAACTCATTAACCATTTTTCAGGCTCTTGCGGAAGATCTTGCTGGAAGCTCAATGATACAAGATTAGCTGCAATTCTTCAAGCAGTAAGTATGCTCACTACACGCTTCCACGTTTTTATTTAATATTCAAAAAAAAACATCCGTCTTTGCAGATAGATAGCAACACTGATGGGTTTGTAAACTATTCTGAGTTTGTGGTTGTTACTTTACATGTTAGTCAACTGGAGGAGCATGACTCTGACCAGTGGGAGCAGAGGTCAAGAGCAGCTTTCGAGAATTTTTACATGGCCAAAGATGGGTTTATAACACCTGAGGAACCAGAATTGGTCAGTCTCATATGATTTTATATTAACCTCGCTTTTAATTATTGTTTAATCAAATTTCCACCTTTGCAACAAACGGTTTGAAACACTCTATAGAATTACTTCTTGCAGAACCGGAAGTTGATGAAGATCGGAGAATCAGCATCCATGAGTTTCGCAGACTCTTGAGATCTGCAATCGCCAAGTCAAAACTATCAAAACAATCCTGGTTACCAGCTTTCTCAAAAAATGTAAATCACTTTCGTAAATAGATATGAAGATTAGATTTTATACTCATAAACAAAAAAAAAACATTTTTTACAATCGCCATATGATTCAAGAAGATCTTATACAGGCTACATGTGATTTTTGTATTTGATACCAGGGAACAGCATATGTTCAGAAGGTTTGGGATTATTTTCCCGACTTGAGCAGATAATTTTGTATTTTTATTTGCTTATGATGATAAAATACATAATTACACATAATTAACATAATTTTACTTTAAAGCGAATTTAAAGCTTATGACCTTAATATATTATATTTTTTTTTGCTGAAATTTTAAATTGATTATCAACAAAAAAAAAAAATACAGGCCACTGAAGTTTGTGCTCTCAAAGGAGACTCAAGTTTAAAAATGGGAAAGAAACAGATTACACTTGCATTTCTAAGAGGCCCTTTCGAGCCATCGCTGCACCATGTCACCATAGAAGCTTGGCTTTCGCTTTCGCAGAGAGTTAATTCTGTTCCTGATGGTCTTGTCGATGTACCGAACCAGTTGGCTCGAGCCAAGGGGAGAGCCTTGATGGCGCCTGCTATTCCGTTCACGCCAGATACTATGGATAGTAGCTTGGAGCACAAGTTTCAAGAGACATCTATATTATTTTTACATTACCAAAGGAAAATAATGGATACCCCTTCAAACCTCCTGCAGACCTCATCTCATCAAAGATTGGAACAATGTTTCGAACCCAATAAAAGGGTCAACCAAACCGTGGACACCTCAGATGGAGACACTTCTGATACGGACCCCACCTCCTATTTCTACAACATAGACCTACAATATTTTGCATCCGAACCATTGAAGATGGTTTTTCGTCACATATACTTTATGGAGTTATGCTTGGAGAACAACCTGAAGCACACTATGTCGAGAGAACAAATCAGTTTGTCTTCCATCACAAACATATTGAAGCACTCAATCACCTACGCCAATTTTCTTAAGGAAAATACGATAAGGGTACATATCTCTCTGGGAAAAATTAACACAACGCTGTCATTTCTTATACATACTGTCTACATAGTACTTAACAATATAATTATGTTCTCTAAACTAAACTCAACTTTATTTTATGTTTAAATTCCAACAAAGTTAACTCTCATATGAGTATCAGTTTTTTATTTACTCTAATCCATTTTCAATTAAAACAATTTCAAAAAAAATAATACATTACGATCACTAACCAGCAAAATCAAATAAATCAGGGAAAATATTATTTTCTTTCAATATATTTTAATTTTCGTATTTTAGAACATATTTTCTTTACTAAGATCATAAAAATTTGTAAATTCATGTAAAAATAAAATATACGAACCCGGCGCTACGCGGAAATACCACTAGTATACTAATAAAATAGATTTTTTTATCTCCATAGGGGGAATTTTGCCACCTGTCCCACCACAATCTCCTCAACCTGATGAAGATGCTAGCCACGGTGATGCAACATCTGCTTCAAAGAAAGTTCCGTCTTCCAAAAAAGTCCATCACAACTAAGGGATCCAACAAAGTAGTTTATGAGCTGTTTAAAATTTGTATTTTGAGTCCAATAATGAAGTAGTGATTTCTCTTTTACGGAACCAAGCGTGGTCTGGTTAGTTTCTTTAACAGTTGAGCTTTTTAGTTTCAAAACTTTTGTTTCAGTGGTATCAAATTTTAGACTGCAAAATAGAGAAAAGTAAACGTCATATTGTTGGACCAGTTACTACAAACTACAATTAACAGCACGGTCAGATTAGAACCGCCTTATTTAGTTGAACCTGAGTATGATGGCTGGATTCATTAATTGAATTTGAACATCCTGTAGAATTGCACAGAAACCATTCATCCACACATTTCACATTAAATAGGACCTCTGCAATTATACACCTACATTAACTTAATTTGCAAATCTTCATTATACACTAGGAAGAGCAAAGCTGAACTGACATAGTAGGTTTCTTGAGATCCACATATCTGTCTCTCAACATTCTCAACATTAGTTAAGAGGTGTCAAGAAAAATACTTTATTAGCTATGGCTAGAGGTGTCAAAATGGATCAAATGGATCAACCCAACCCATAACCTAAATGGATTAACTATTAATGGGTCATGGGTTAACCCAACCTATTTATTAAATGAGTTGAGTTGATCCATGACCCATTAAATTAAATGGATCAGATGGATTAATGGTTGACCCATGAACCCAACATCTTTATAATAAACCATTTTTAAGTTAAGACCAAATAGATCGAATTGAGACATAAGTTAAGTTTAAGACCAAGTTGATCAAATTAAAATTTTATTTTTCCGGGTTTTGCGGAAAATTGCGTTTTTCAGGTTTCGGTAGAAAATTACGTTTTTCCGATTTTGGCAAAAAATTAGGTTTTCCGATTTTGGCGGGAAATTGCATTTTCTGGTTTTTGCAGAAAATTACGTTTTCCCGGTTTTGCAAGAAATTGCATTTTTGGGTCTTCGCGGGAAATTGCGTTTCTCCGGTTTTGGCGGGAAATTACGTTTTTTCGGTTTTGACAGGAAAATTGCGTTTTGCCGATTTTGACGAGAAATTGTGTTTTCCGGTTTTGGCGGAAAGTTGCGTTTTTCCGGTTTTGGCGGGAAATTGCGTTTTCCGGTTTTGGCGGGAAATTGCATTTTCCGGTTTTGGCGGGAAATTGCATTTTCCGGTTTTGGCGGGAAATTGTGTTTTTCCGGTTTTGGCGGGAAATTGCATTTGCTGGTTAAACGAGAAATTGCGTTTTTCGGTTTTGGCGGGAAATTGCGTTTTTCCGGTTTTGACGGAAAATTGCGTTTTCTGGTTTTGACGGAAAATTGTGTTTTTCCGGTTTTGACGGGAAATTGCGTTTCCGGCGAAAATTTTGTTTTTCTAATTTTTGCGGAAAATTGCGTTTTCCGGGTTTGGCGGGAAATTACGTTTTTCCGGTTTTGGCGGAAAATTATGTTTTCCGGTTTTGGCGGGAAATTACGTTTTCCGAATTTACCGGGAAATTGCGTTTTTCCGGTTTTGGCGGGAAATTGTTTTTTTTTACGATTTTGGTGGGAAATTGCATTTTCGGTTTTGACGGGAAATTATATTTTCTGTTTTTTTTTGTGGAAAATGTGTTTTTGTGATTTTGACCTTTTTTTTAATAAAAAACCAAATGGGTCAGAGTTGACCTAACCCAATAGACATATTTAACTTGTTAACCCAGTAACTTGTTAACCCATTAACCTGTTAACCCATTAACTTGTTAACCCATCAACCCATTGGATCAAAAATAAACAATTCATTTGGGTTAATGGGTCAATTTGGGTTGGGTCAACCCATGGGTCATGACCCATTTTGACACCCTTAGCTATGGCATTATTGAAACTATTTATATTGTACTTTAAAACATGCATTTCTACAATTTTATCACAATACATTATATTTCAGTTGATTTAGCTTGGAGCTTGATTAATTAATTATAGTGAGAAATTTAATTATGTAATAATATTAAAGTTTGAAAATCTTAGAAAAAAATGTATCAGTTATTTTTACTTTGGATTTTCTTCGACTATATCAAACTGAAATAAAAATCAAAAGAAGAAATATAAATTATTACATTTTCCTTAATTTTGCTTATTTAATAAATTTGTGTTCACTAAACTAAAAAGAATTTTCTTTCAACTCAAATCAACAAAATTTACAGTATAGTCTTTGAAAAATATACATTTATTATTTTCAATATAAGTAAAATTTTAAATGCTTTATAAAATTATCATAAATTTTGATAAAAAAATTAAATTCAATGTAAACTCACCCGCCCCTAGGGCGGGCCAACCACTAGTAAAAGTTATTTTTTCCTTATTTTGTTTTGGTTCTTAACACGTTAAGGTTGCTCTTGATGTAGCTAAAGAGCTTGCATTTTCTTCATACGACCCTGTCTAATTCATATACACCTTCTAAGATCTTGCACAACTCGTTAAACACTCTTTGCGAAGTCTCAGTGTTGTCTTAGTGGACTTGTATAGAATGGTACTGACTACTGACTCGGTTCTTTTTATGACAATCTATGACTACAACAGAAAACTATCAGATTTTGGTTTAGTGAGGGACTGTCCAAAGGGAGAAACAAGCTATGTTATTGCAAGAGTCATGGGTACATTTGTCTATGCGGCTCCTGATTATGTGTCAACAGGTACATTCTATAAATTTTGATATACCAAACTATTGTGCATTTTCAAGAGTAGCTAAAGAAGCAAACATATATGATTCTATATGTTTGTGTGATTCTCAGATCGGGATGCTCGCAGATTCTCGAGAAAGGGTGGGATTGATAAATAACGTTTGAGAAAACATAAAGAGAGCTCAGTTACAAAAAAAAAAAGAAAACATAAAGAGAGCTACGTCGCCATCTTACAAACGAAGATGCATGCTAATATATATGTATAGAAAAAAAGAGTTTCTTTTTCTTTTACGGGAAGGATTTAAAAAAAAAAATGAACTGTTTAGATTATTGCTAAGCAGAAACTCTTTAAATTTTAGTTAACATTTAGAAATGTATATTTTACCCTCAATTGAATATAACACGAACTTCCACTATTTTAATATTATTTTAAATATATTATTTGGTTAATTTAATTTATATATTTTTTACTTTTGAAATTATAAAATTTCATTCTACTTAGTTATAATAAGTAAAATAAAATAAGTGTCTGCAAAAAATATCTTAGGACATAAATGATAGTTATAATAAAAAATAACTTATAAATTAACCAATACAAAGAGGAAGATAGTGTGATGGTTGTGTAAAAAAAGAAGAAGAATGTGATAGGTACCATGCATTTACGTCAGTACGTTTTGGAAGAAAAATATACAATAACCATAGACTAATCACCATGTTTTTAAATTCACTATGTTATTTTTATAGAAAATGATACAAATAATTAGCTATGTTTTGAGTCTTTTGACCAAAAGACAGTTTCAGAAGAAACAAAATGTTTTGACCAAATGGTAAATAATTAGATATGTACGCACACGTAGACACACGTACAGTTAAAAACCAGAGGAATGCTTTGGTCTAAATGTTAACTAATTCATTAATTAAACCAATTGGTTAAACAAACCATTTCATTACAGTTTTATAAAAAACAGAAAATGCTTCTATTCAATTTTTTTTCTTTGAGAAAGTTTCGGTTCAAAATTTAACTGATTCATTAACTAAATCAGTTAGTTAAACAAATCGGGTTAAGTAAATTTTGTTGGTGTTATACAATCATAAATTTTTGAAAATTTTAAATATATTTTTTAAAAACACATTATTAGTTTATTATCAAGCCATCCACATCATTTTTGAAATGGGGAATAATGACACCTGTCGACTCTTATATGGCTAAGTGAGTTGTATGAATTTAAATTTATACGCGCGTAGCTCAGATTTGCTTTGTGGTGTATATCTTTAACAAACCGTCTTATGTGTTCATGTCTTATGTTTTGGGCTTCCAAATGTTGTCGACAATATTCAACCCATCGTCTTATGTGTTTGTGTGTTATGATTTGGGCTTCCAAATGTTGTCGATAATATCAAGTCAATCCCCATGCGAATCCACTACGCCTTACTTTTATCGCAAAAATGATATAAAGTAAAAACAATCTCAATACAAACCGACACTTTAAAAACAAACCCTTTCATATTAAATAACTCTGCTCGACTGAATCCAAATATAAAAGCACCAGAAAGCAAGTAAAATTCGCAGCAAAATTATTAAATACATTCTATCAACACCCTTCGATCTTTCTCCAAATCCATCAAAACATTCTATAGTTTTAATTTTAATAGGGTATGTCGTTTCATGGATTGTAAAAAATTAGCAAATATAAGATTCATGAAAGACACAAACATACTCAGTTGGATATAAACGAGACACCCTATAATACTTACAATAAACAATATAAATGTTTCACTAACGTAATTTTTTTTGCGTTTCTAATTTCAATAATAGTTTCCCTCCATTGCACTTTCTCATCACAATCTATTATTACATAACACAATGTCCGGTAGTTTCTTACTAACCCCTTATAAAAAAATGAATGGCTGCAAATATAAATACATCAACTTCACTTGAATTACAAATTCAATCATAGAACACAAAGTCCAAACCCGGCGCGTAGTATTTTCATATTCTTAATGTTTGAAGCAATAATATGCCACTTTCATTCATATTAATGACTGATATGTACGCTCTTATTTGTATTATATGTATATTAAACAAAAAATATTTAAATTCAGTTTACGCACTGGGTTTTAAAAGGTAACAATTTTAATATACTAAACTAGAAAAACAGAAATCGGTCAATTAGAATTTTCAATAAATGTGTAAATATTTCTCGGTTCTGTAAAAAGAAATCAGTTTATGGTTCAAAAGAAACCAGTTCATTATAACTATTTTATCAATATATAAGAGTTTGCCGGTTCAGTGTAAATGTATAAAAATTGAGTATTTAAAATATTTTAAATAATATTATAAAATTAAATTTGAATCTAAAATAAACAAATATAAATTTATAATAGGCTATTAATAACAAGATAAATTAATATTGTTACCTATTCTATTGAAACACGACATATTGATAATTAATATGTCTAACTATTTATTCTATTTATTTAAAGAACCATTTATTATTCTTTTTATGCAAATGTATCTAATTTTATTTATACACTAACCACTACGTTAAGACAATTATCAACAGTTAAGAAAAAATTAACCTATGTTGATATACGTTATATAACCCTATATTTTATGTAAATATACATTAACCACTATGTTATGATAACTCTACTTTATATAACAGTATATAAATTAAATTTCTTTAATATATTAAAAAATACAGAAAATTACATATTTACAGAAACAAAAAAAAATTACAAACAAACATTATACCCGCGGGTCAAAATCTAAAATATATAAATATGATTACGAATAAACAGGTACATAATTACAAAAAAAAACAAATGTATGTCGGAGTAATTTTTGAATTGCTATTATTTTATAAAATATATTTTCATTTATATAGAAATATGATTACAAAGAAAAAAATATGGTTAGAAAACAATATGAAAATTAAATTAAAAATAAAAATAAAACTAAAGATATACCCGCATAAGTTTATAAATGGTAGGTCTGTGGAAAAAAAGAAAGATAAAAAAGATACAAGGGTATCGCTGTAATTGTAATAAGGTCCGAGTTTCACCAATTCAATTCTTGAGAACTCCAGAGTCGCCGCAGATAACAAATTTAGGGTTCCTAATCTCTTTGGATTAGATTGTGGAGTTGGATTTGGTAGCTTGAAGAATCATGAAGAACTTTCATGAAAGAGAGGAAGATGAGAGTAATACAAGGAAGAGCTACAAGTCGAAGAACATGAAGAGGTTAGGAGGCGGTGGTCTTTCTCTCCAAACCTTTGCTAACTTGAAGTCGAAGAAGAGTCACTACAACCCTGCTTTCATCAGTAAGCCACCCATTCGTGAAAAAAATATAATGATCTATTTTGGCTGATCTATGAGCAACGTTGTTAGCTTTAGGGTGATGATTGGATTGCTACAGCTGTGGTGATTAGAAGAAAGTATAATAATAGGATATGTAATTTAGTCACTCACTATATATTTATGGTAATTAGAAGATAACTAGTTGATGAGACACTCACTGAAGGAGTCTTATTGTCTCTTTTACAGAAAAGCAGAAGGAATACTACAAGAATGCCAAGTATGTGAGCAAGTTTAGGAAGTCGATGAAGCAGCAGCAGCAGCAGAATGTTCATGAAAAGGATGAGAGTAAGCTTCAGAGCTTTCATGGAGAGAGTAGTAAAGTGGTTGATGATGAGCACAACAAGGGTAAAAAATCTCACAAGAGAATCGGTGTTGAGGAGGTGTACAAACAGACACGAGAAGAGATGGAGAAAGCGAGGAGGGAGAGGGAGGAAGCGTTTCAGGCCAAGAAACTAGCCAAAGAAGAGGCCGAGTCCCGGAGGAAGGCAGCTAAAGGGAAAATGATGAGAAAGACTCGGCATGGTCAGCCTGTTATGAAATACAGAATTGAGCATCTTCTTGAATCCATCAAGAAAACTTCTCAAAACGATGGAATGCACATCTCAGACAAGTAATCCCTTGGCTTTTCATTACGGATACTTATATTTCCCTTCTTGCCAAACACATTATTACTTGTTTCAAATTTGCCCTTCTTGTGTTGGTTTGAGGTTAACATTCTCTAGTTTATGGCTAGTCTTTAAAAGTAGTGTCAGCACATTGGTGTTTACTTACTGTTTATCCCATGATTTGGGCTGTTTCAAAAACTTTAATACAAAGACAAAAAGGGCAAAATCCCCTTATCTCAAGCTTCTTTAAATTCACAACAAGTGATGAAGCATCAAATCCCAATCCCCAGCGAATGCTATTGATGGGACGCCAAGCTTCTTGGCGTGTATCCCCAATGTAATTCAAAGGCATTGTCGTGTGAGGAGACCAGAGACAGAGAGATCCTTGCATCTCTTAACTATATGGCTTTGAATCCTTCATCAAGTTGCTGCTGTGTTCTGTATGTAGCCAGGAGCAAAATAGCTCCATCGCATCTGAGATTTGGACGGGTTCTTTCGATGATAACCAAAGCTGCGTTTGTAAACTGGACACAAAAGTAGAGAACATATTCAATATTTGGACATCCTTCAGACACAGAGAGACCAGACCATGTTCTGTCAGAGCTAACATCTGTTTCATCGACATCTGCTCCAGATGGAAAGACCCTTAGTTCTCGCAGTTCCTTACAACACGAGGCAACAGCTTTAAGACCTTTGTCCTCTATCAATGCACCCATAGCTTCTGCAATTGGGAGCATCTGACTAAGAAGCTCGACAAGATCAGGCATTTGGACAGTAGCATAACAAGTTAAACGAAGTAAGACCACCGTGACAAACAGTGTAAAGAAGTTGAATATATTCAAGGACACCCCAAAAACCAGATAAGCTCTTTAGTTGTTTCAATAGATTATGGCCTCGATTGGTACAGCAGATGAAGAAGCAGTAGCAGAATGCTGTAGAAGCAATATGCTGAAGAAGCTGTATGCTTTCACTAAAATTTTTAATAAAGTGATTGGTAGAGCAGTAGCATTATATAATTTTAAAATTATCATAAAAGTTAGTATATAATATATTTATTTTAAAATAATATATATTAAATTATAATATATATTAATAATATATTTGTTATTAAAAATAATGAATCTTATTTAATTTTATAAATTAAATTAATTTTTAAATGTGAAATAGTGTTATTTAAAAAATAAAAAAAAACTATTTTAAAATAAAATTTATTTTTGGAAAAAAATAATTTTGATAATATTAAATAAAATAAATAAATTTTAAAAATTAATTTATATAAAAAATATCATTATTTATTTATTGGTTGAGAAATAAATGATCCATGTATAATATTATCATAAAAAATAATCTATGACATATAATTTATTTATTTATAAATATAAATGTGTTTATTTTATAATATATAAATATATATTATTTTATGTATTTTATTAAAAATAATGAATGATATGTGTAATTATATAAATTTTATTGTATTTTAAATGTGAAATATTGTTATTTTAAAAAAAATAAAATAATTAATCACAAATTTTAGTTTTTTAAAATATAAATTTATTTTTGATTATAAACATATTTTTTATATTATTAAACACACATAATTTAATTACATATAATTATTTTTGAATATATATAAATTCAAAATGCAAATGCTCTTTCAAAAGCTTAATATGAGAGCATTGAGCAAAGAGCATTTGGAGATCATAAGCATCTTGTAAATGCTTTTCTAAATGCTTTTGTGATCAATGTTGATTGTATAATAAGGAGTATAATGCTAATGCTAATGCTCTGCCAATCAAACCCTATGATGATGATAATAAACGTATTAAACTTTACAAATTTTACCAACACAGTTAATAAAGCATGAGTCTGAAGATAAAGAGCCGTTAGCTCAAGACCGGTTGGAGTCAAGCTCCCTTTTTTTGCTTCTTACAAAGATTTCAAGATTGATGCTTGTGAGGTTCCGACAACAACTGACCTAAGCAAGTGTAATGGAGACCAGAGATTTTGGTGGGATGAGCCAACTGTGTCCGAGTTAAGTTTTCATCAGAATCATCACCCTATTTGGGTTCAAGCTAATCATATGATTTATGATTATTGCTTTGATGCTACGAGGTTTCATGTTACTCCTCTTTAAGTCAATCTTCTCTTTAACTTGGTCAGCACGTTACTGTGATCAGAAGAAAAGATGTGGCTCTCTCTCTTTGATGAATCTGTTTATGTAAAAAATATAATTGATTATCTGTTGTTGAATTTTAAATAGCTTATTAAACAGAAAATGCGAAATTTGTGGAAACAAACTCTCAACGCACTTATCGTTAATGATTTTCAGGGATTGTTTTGAATGTTTCAAACTCTAATCTCATATTAGAGGAAAACAAAATAAAATAAAAAAGAACTTGATTAGGGTTGTTGTTTTTTTTTATTTACAATGGAGATAAGATCTGTGAGAAGAAAGAAGAAGAAGAGAGAAGAGATTATTATCAAAGTAGATAGGATCAGTAACCTCCCTGACTCTCTTCTTCATCAGATTCTTCTCTTACTTCCTCTACAATCCGCAGCTATAACCAGCTCACTCTCGAAACGATGGAGATCTCTCTTTCTCTCATTGCCTGATCTTGATTTCACTTCCATCAATGAAAACCCTAAACCACCATCTTTCTCTTCAAACTCCATTTACCAACTGCTTTTTCTTCGTAATCACCGCGATGCCAACAATCTCAGGTCACTTCGTTTCCGCACTCCAATCACATTCACGAGTCTCAACTCCTTGATCCGTTTAGCTGTTACTCATCAGGTTCAAGAACTTGACGTTGAAGTCACTACCAGAGACTACTTCAACTTCCCTCGCTGGATTGTAACATCACAAAAGTTAAGAGCCTTGAAGCTCAAGTCATCTTACCCTGGTTTTAGATTACCTCCTTCATCATCAATCTTTGGAGGTTTTCAAAAACTCACTTCACTCTCTTTGTCTCTTGTGATTCTGTACAACCAACCTCATCTCTCAGATTTCTTCACAGACCCAAACTTTCCTCTCCTAGAGAAATTAGCCCTAGAAAATTGCTTAGGACTCAAGGAACTTAGGGTTTGTTGCCGTCTTCTCCAAGAGTTTACTCTAAAGAACTCTTTACAGCTTGATAGCTTAGAGGTTTCTGGTAATAAACTTCATAGACTTAAGATAGTGAGTTGCTTCCATTCATACTCCAAGGAGAGCATTGTGAAGATTAACACTCCAAATCTCAAAACGTTCCTCTGGAACTTAAACGCAGTCACTACAACTGTTCATTTCTTGGACAAGTTAGTTTGTCTGAGAAAGGCTTTCGTTGGAGTTATGTTGCTTCATCAAGATATCAATTCTCAGACACAGTGCTTACTCACTCTCTTGTCTGAACTCGGAAATTCCTATAAACTACAACTTGGAAACCAATCTGTAGAGGTATTTGTACACTTATTATAATACATGCTTACACATCTTTCTCACGTTATTTTGTTAATGTTGTGACAGATTTTGTCAAGCAAGAAGGGATTAGTGAAGAATCATCTTCTACCTTTTCACAACATGAGATTCTTGGAACTGCAAACACGTTTCGACAGACACAATGTTCAAGCACTGTCATGTTTGTTCAAGAGCTGTCCAATGCTTAACATACTTCTTCTAAAAATCATTAATGATCAAACGAGTGAAAGAAGGGTAAGTATTAAGAGAACCGATGATTTATTTCTTGCTCACTTCTGAACTGAACTTGTCTCCTGATTTTGGCAGCAATGGAATAAGGACTTGTGGGATATGTCTAACTCAGAGATTCAGTACTGGGAATCTCAGACCTATGAAGTGGAATCTTTCTTGAACAATTTGGAGTTTGTGGAGATTCATGGATTCTTAGAGTGTGAGAATGAGATGAGCCTTGCTATCTTTCTGCTGAGACATGGAAAGGCTTTGATCAAGATGACTCTGAGATCAAGTTTCCTCTGTAGAGACAACCTTCGGAGACAGATGATAAGGTCACAGTTAATGGGATTCTCAAAGGCATCTTCCAAAGCCAAAATCTCCTTCCATTAAAAGTTCTATGCATAATCTCTCTGTCTGAGGTTTTGAGTAGCTATTACAGTTTTCTCTCTGTGTTGAAAACATATATGCTTCAAGAACTCTTTTGTGTCGTATGTTACTTTATGTCCTATAAGACAATCTGCATATGGTCACACAACCGATAAAGCAGTGAACAAGAATCGTAAGTGAATCAATTTTCATATGAACTCAAGGGCTTCATACATCATCATCAAGAAACTATGTCAAAACCACAATCAGATGTTACAAACCTCTAAAACAACCAGTCTTTAACCGTAACTTAGGCGATTGTCAATAAGTTTCGAGGAAGTTTGTCTTCTAGGTATTCCAATCTCGCATGCGTTGACTCTAGCGGCAAACCGAAGAGAGCAAAGAGACTCTCCTGTAGAAGATGGATCCGGTGATATGTTGACAAACATCAAAGTTTTTGAGTCCCCTCCTAAACATGGCTGTTTTAAAAAAATAAAAAAATATAAAAAATGGTTCTCCTTATATTAGAACACAAACGCATTATGTGTGCATAATGAATGATTCATGGGTCATAATTGTAATCTAACCTGTAGCAGATACGTCAACTTGGAGTTTCTGAAAGGAACATGATCCTCTTTCTTTGCCAGTGCAAATATAACATCACTCAGAGCAGACAAGCTTTTGTTTATTGCCTGGTAAATGAAAGAAGAAGGTTTTAGTAGTGCACAAATACTTCAATGTGAAGGAATCAAGCACAATACCTGTGTCTCCTTCAACCGTTCTCCTGTTGCTCCGCTCTTTGAGAGTCGCTCACTTCCAGCAAGATCTATTAGATTAAGAACACCTTGTACTTGCTGTTCAGTGCTCTGAAATAGTATAGAGCGTTGATGTTTAAAGAAGAAGTTTAGCAGTGAGAGAGAAATAAAATCAAAAAAGCAAAAAAGATGTTAACCTCATTCACACCAGAAATTCGAAGAGTAAACACAAAGTGACTCCTTGATGACTGCTCATTCATGTGAGTCTTACCAACAGACCTGCAAAAAGGAAAACATGCTTTAGTTTCGTAAATCATTGGTGACAGTGTCCTCAAAAAAAAAGCAGAGACAAACCTGCTTTGAGCAGCCTGCTGCAAGAGTGAGGAGATTTGTTCAATGCTGCATACATCTATAATTGTCAGGTCACTAACGTGAGTGTTCCCATTCACGTCATGTGTGATTGCATACTGTCTTCCGCAAGTACTACTATCTGCTCGTACAGCCTCTATAGCAATTGTTCGGTTCGTAGTAAGCAAGTCCCTAATGGACTCATTGTAGATCTCCAACATTGAGACCTACGAGAATTAAACTTAAATAAAAACAAATGCTAGCAACTAATAGAGCATTAATAAAATATATAATACCTGCATCTTGTATCTCCAGCCTTGTGCACTAAGAGACTGACTCGTTTTGAATATTTGTTCAAGTGATCGAGGGATCAATCCTTTCTGTTCTGTCGTTTCGGGTCTCCCCATCATGGTGTAGGTTTTACCAGAACCTGTTTGGCCGTACGCAAATATACAGACCTACGTTTGTTTACAAAGATTTCAGCTACAAGTAAATAAGCACAGTAACCATGATTCAAATAAACAAAACCTTATAGCCATCCAATGCGCTTTGAACAAGTTGAGATATCTCAAAGAATACTTCCTCCTGAGAAGCTCCGTGGTCAAAGACTTTGTCAAAGGTGAAAGGATGTTTATTACCTGAAAGATCCAAATAGAACGAGTTAATAATTATCTTAACTGAGCAAAAGTGTGTCACTGAACTTACCACTTTGAACCACATCAATGCCTCTCCCCAGAGACTCAGATGATGTTGGGTAAGCAATAACGCTGGCCTCTTGGCGTCCTCCTCCATCATCTGGTAACAAGGGACGCACACGGCAAAACACGCGTATGTTTCCTTTCAGTTCCTGAAAATAAATGCTTTGCTTAGCGTTACATAATAATTAAGTATAGCTAGAAGTTAAAACATGTTGCCAAACAAGAACAATTCTCACAAGAATGGTG
The DNA here is from genome assembly GCF_000801105.2 of Raphanus sativus. Classification (NCBI taxonomy): domain Eukaryota; kingdom Viridiplantae; phylum Streptophyta; class Magnoliopsida; order Brassicales; family Brassicaceae; genus Raphanus; species Raphanus sativus. The sequence goes on along the minus strand of NC_079514.1, from coordinate 26,856,918 downwards.
TTATGAAGCTTCTTCCGTAACACCTCTCCTTCAAAAAGTTGATGTTCGGTGTCTGCAAGGCGGTCTTGCAGCTCACGCATACATTGCTTTTGCTCCTCATATTCTGTCATAGTAAGAGACATAGATGCATCTACCATCTGTATAAAGCCAGTTTTATTAAAGTTAGACAAATCACCAACTCAAAGTACAAACTGATCACACCATTTACCTTTAGCTTTTCCTTAGCAAAAGCTATTTCCTGCTCCAACATTTTTATACGCTCTTTTTGCAACGCACATGTTTCCTGCACCATAGGATTTGGTACTCTTTCAGACTTAGTGAATATATAAGACAAGGGGATGTGTAAAAAAAAAAAAAAGTGTTGTATTTTGAACTAACCTCCAAAGATCCTGATTTTGCTATCAAAATGTCCAATTCATGAGATGACTTCCCAACACTCTCCTTGTACTTAAGGATCTCATCAGCCAGCTTTTGTGACTGTGCAAGCTGGCGATCACGATCATCCCGTACTTGTTGCAGCTCACTTCGAAGATTCTTGACTTCCATCAGCAGTGACTCTTTACGTTTTACTGCTTCATCTTGTGAAACCTTGATCACAAATTTAAGGAATTATAAAAACTCACTAACTAATCAAAAGGTAAGCAAGATGCAGTTACGTAGTAGATGAGGAGGAATTACTCGGCTGGATGCTAGTTGATCTTGCAATGATTTACTGTGACCCCTAAGTGTAGTCAGGTTCTCCAGTATACTCGACTTTTCCTTTTCAGCACGAGTGTGTGCCTCTCGAACTAGTTCAATATCAGTCTGGAGTTTGGTGTTATATTGCTGCAAACTTGTGTTGTACTCTTGCAGTCTTGTGTTAATATCTTTAAGGGTCGTCTCCTAGAACATCAGAACAATCCATTCAACAGCTAGAAAGATTTAAGAGAAATGAGGCAAAGGCAAAAGGTGTTGTACCTTATGCTTGCCAGCCGTTATCTCTTCTTTCGCTTTGTCAAGCTCTACTCGGAGAGAATCCCTAAGATTCTCAGCTGCAACTCTGCTTTCCTTCTCTCTGGTGTGATTTAGAATTGCATCCTAGTAGTAGTCATCATAACCAATAAAGCTTCACAAAAGATGATAAGTTTCTAAGTGATAAATAAATGCCCTTACCAGTTTACTCAGTTCCTCCTTTGAGAACTTCTCCTGTAGTGACACTATGTTCTGTTTCATCTCTGTTATGGTTGCTTGCAGCTCTTCCTCTTTGCTCTTTGCATCCGACTCTGGAAAAATTAAGGTAGTAGTAAACAATATTCAGCGTACAAAACATTTGATGTGAGGAACAAAGGTAATGAAGTCAAGTCAAGTCACCTTTATCACTGCATCTTCTCTCTGCAGATTCAAGACAAGAACGAAGATCTTCCTTCTCCTGGACATGGGTTTCATCCCCTTGTTGGAACCATCTAACACAGACCTTAAGTCTTCTGATAATATCAGTCATCTGCTCAATCTTTCCCTGTGAATAATAGAAAATGACATTTTTATTTCAGCGAAAGGAGAAAAAGGAAGAACATTAGACTATCAAACAAACCTTAGTATCAAACTTGCCAGCTTTTGATCTCTCGTTAAGCAAAGCCAAGACTTCATCTTTTGTGAAATCGACTTTACTGCTACACTCATCGCTGTTTGCAGTAGTAACAACATCTTCTTGTCTGTTCACTGACGAAAGCACTTGTCTTCTTACACCACCTTGCGTCTCCGCTTTCCTTCGCCTGGGTATGCTGGAGAGAGGTTCCTTCCTCTGAAAAACATACTTTTAATCGATTCATCATCAAAAGAAAGAACACATCTAATCCTAAGTATAGATCTCATCTACGAATGTCTCAAAAAGGGAACAAACTTTAAGTGGACGAAGAGAAGAACGCAAAGGAAGGCTTACGGCGTTTGGACTGCGATTCTGGTTACGAAGCGGCATCTTCCACAATCAAGAAACCTCTGATTGAAATACAAGAACCCAGGAGAGTTTTGAAAGAGGAGCCTGCGATTTGAAATTTTGAAAAATAAGATGGGCGGAGCCTTTGGTTATCGTAACGTTACTAACTAATATATTAGCGTTGCAACAATTATATTTTTTTTTTAACAACTCAACAATTATATCCTATATATTAAAAGAGAAATATTACAACTGTACCAATGTGTCATCACCACAATGCTTCTTAGAATTCTTAGAGAAATAGGTTGGTCTATATGAATATATAATAAGTTAAGGTTATTAGGTGGGGTTCATCAAGGGCCGGCTGCTCTGCGAAAATGTTCTGTTAGCTTCTGAGATGGTTACAGGGTTCCACAAGAGAGGTCCAACAACCAGAGGCTGCCTACAGATCGATCTAATGAAAGCTTATGATAACCTTAACTGGGAGTTCATGTTGAACATTCTTACTGCTTTTGGTCTTCCAGAGGTATTTATAAATTGGATCAAGGAGTGCATCACTTCGACATCTTTCAGTATAGCTTTCAACGGTGAGCTGCTAGACTGTTTTCCAGGGAGGAAGGGATTGAGGCAAGGTGATCCCATATCTTCTCTCCTTTTTTTTATGGCAATGGACATCCTATCCAAGCTGCTGGACAAGGGAGCAGTGGAGAATCGATTTGGACTTCATCCGCTGGGTGATGCCCCCCTAATAACCCATATCAGCTTTGCGGATGACGTCCTTCTGTTTTTTGATGGCACAGACAGGTCGCTTCAGGGTTTGTTGGAGATCCTAGAGAGTTTTAATAACTGGTCGGGATTGGGCATTAACAGGAGTAAGACCGCAGTGTTCTTTGATGGTGGAGACAGGGTTAGAAATCGTACCTCAGCTGCTGCTCACGGTCTAGCTCAGGGATCCTTCCCGGTGCGTTACCTAGGTGTTCCTCTTACAACAAAGAAACTGAGGAAACAAGATTATCAGCCCCTGCTGGATAAAATTCATTCTCGTTTCACCTCCTGGACAGTGAAGCACCTGTCCTTTGCGGGTAGGCTTCAATTGCTAAAGTCGGTGATTTACTCCACCATTTCCTTCTGGGCATCGATATTTCTTCTTCCTAATGGCTGCCTCAGAGCTCTGGAACAGATGTGTAACAGCTTTCTATGGAAGGGTGTACCTACAGGAGCTAGGGGAGCTAAAGTGGCTTGGGATGTGGTCTGTTCGGCAACGAAGGCAGGTGGTCTCGGCCTGAGGAAGTTGAGTCCCTGGAACAGAGTTATGGGGCTGAAGCTGATTTGGCTTTTGTTTACTGTTTCTGGTTCCTTAGGGGTATCGTGGGCTAGGCGACATCTTATTGGTGGTGACAATTTCTGGACCTTAGATGCTTCCAATTCTGGTAGTTGGATCTGGAAATCGCTATGTAAGCTTCGGCATCTTGCTCGGCCATTTGTGGTTTGTGAAGTCAACTCAGGGATTACAGCCAGTTTCTGGCATGATAATTGGTCCTCTTTGGGCTCGTTATTACATTTGACTGGAGACCAGGGTCCAAGGGTTTCGGGTCTAGCAGAGGATGCAGTGGTTAGGGATGCTCTTGTGAACAATGATTGGTGGGTAAACCGCTTCCGCTCAAGGAACCCGATCATAAGTTTGTTAAGGAACTGTCTGCCGTCTCCTCAGGAGATAGTAGTCTCTGAAGAGGATGATCGGTACTTATGGAAAGTGGGGGATGGGCTTCCAGTCTCGACCTTTTCTGCCTCTAGTGTGTGGGATCACCTCCATGACAGGCTTCCAGAAGTGGATTGGCATAAATCAGTTTGGTTTAAGGGTAGAATCCCGAAACATGCTTTCATGATGTGGTTGATTGCTCTAAACAGATTAAGTACCAGAGGTAGGATGAGAAACTGGGGACTCAATGTTCCTCCTTCTTGTGTGCTTTGCGGCTCTGCAGTTGAGTCTCATCAACATATCTTCTCGGACTGTGCCTATGGCAGAGAGGTGTGGTCTTTTTTCTTCTCAGCCGTTGGTCTCACTCCTCCTCCATTGGTATTAGATGTCTTCCGGTGGATCTTAGCTCCTACTCCCCACAGAAACATCAATATCATTTTAAAGATTGCTTATCAGGCCTCTCTTTATATGATATGGAAGGAAAGAAATTCGAGAATTCATTCGCAGGTATCCAGACCAGCAGCATCTTTTATCCAGGAGGTTCAACGCCAGCTTAGAGCCAAGATGGATATTCTATCCAGGGAACAAAGGAACCTCCCCTCTACGGTCACCTTCCTATCTACCTGGCGTCGTCATTTCGATAGGCAGATTTAGCTCCTTTTGTTTTTGCTTGTTATGTTGCGTGTTTGTCTTTGAATTTTGTTGGTTGTTATTATTTTTTTTTTTGAATAAACGGAAATTTAAAGTAAAAAAAAAAAATATATATATATATATATATATATATTAAGTTTTTTATTAAACTAACAATAAATTAATTATTAATGCTCTTCATTACTTCCTTAAATAAAATTACGGAATTTTGTAATGTAGCTAAAGTATATATATGACAATTAATGATTTTGAATAATAAAAATTTGATAAAAATTAAAATAGAATATCCTTTATCACTTTTTTAAAAAAATAACTTACTAAAATAAATTAATAATAAAAATTTAGATTTTTCGGTATGTGTTATATTTTAAATAGAACCGTATGACTATGAGCTCACATTTAATAAATAACTATTAAATTTCGTAAAAACCATTAGTGAGAATATAGAATTTTATTCAAATATTATATAATTATGTATACTCTGTGAGGTGAGAATATAGAAAGTGTAATTATTGTGTAAATCACGGGACCTTAATTACAAAGTCTCATTTTATGAATGATAATAGAACCGTATGACTATGAAGTCTTATTTAATAAATAACTATATATAAAATATATTATTCTTAGAAAATTAGGTTGGTTCATCTTAACTTATATTACACTTTTTATTAAACTAACTATCGAATTGATAAATAGTGTACAAAAAACAATCTCGCACTTTCCTTAAATAAAAGCTACGAAATTACCTAATATGATTAACGTATATATGCACATTAATTATTATGAATAATAAATATTTGATAACAATTTTTGTATCTTTGTTCTTTTTTAAAAAAAATTATATTATTAAAATATATTAAACAATCACATTAACTATATAATAAAAACATCTTGATTTTTCTTATATGTTATATTGTGAATTTTTCAAAATGTCTATAAATTATTAGAAATTGAAGATCCCATTTTGAAAATTTTGTGATCCAATAGCTTAATTTGTTTTGTTATAATAAGATGCAAATGATCATAAAATTGTATTAATATGAATTTTTATTTAATAAATATTCAAATTAAATAATATATATATATACTAACAATTTAAAGCAACAAAATTTGCTGCATCAATTTAGTCGTCCATTTGAAACATTTCAAAACTATGTGGAAGAATAAAGTCAAAGTAATTAGATTTTGAAAATAATAAGATGATGGTTCTAAAATCATTAAAATAATTCTCAATGATTTGAAAGTTAAATATTAAAAAATTGTAGAACCTGTTTTGTAAAAAAATGATTTATTGACCACATTACAGTTTTTATATATATAAACAGGATGATAAAAAATTTAAGTCCAAATCGATCAGGCTCATCATAAATTCAAAATAGATTTCGGTTCACAATTACAATTACAAACGTCTAGCCCAACATATCTCCTATATATATTAAAGGAGAAACATTCTAAAAAATGTGTTCACACTATAATGGACATGTGTCAGTTTCACAATAATTTGATAATGAGCATTCACACTCTCATATATGTTTTCACACTCTACATAAATGTGTTCAAACTATGTATTTTCTGTTTTGTTTTTAGTATAAAACTTACGTGTAAGGTTCCAAAAAAATATGAATTTAAAATCTAATTCTACAATAGGATATTAAGACATGATAAAAAAAACAATCCAAAACCAACTAATATCCAAATTAGGGATGTTCAATATGCTAAAACCGAAGGTACAGAACTGAACAAAAATATATAAATTGGTTTTGTTTTGGTATATACCATACGAACCGAATGAATGTGATTTTATAAAAACCGTAGGATTTAAATATAGTTTGATTTATAACCGGTTAAACTGAAACATGTAAATATGTATTATATTTATAACGACGCATGAATATCTATTTGTTATATGAGTTGAACTATAATTATAACTAGATTTTGACCCGCGCTTTTGAAGCGCGGGATATTTTACGATGAAAAATTTCACTAATAATTTAACAAATATTTTGATTATTTTTAAAGAGTGTGTATTTAAAATATTTTTGCATTTAAATCAGTATTTTTAAATTCAACCCGATTGTGATTATACCGGTTAATCCGGAGATCTGACAATTCAATTTGTGTTTTTAAAATATTCATATTAAAAAATCACTAAAACCCGAGACTAACCGATTGAATTGATGGATGAGCGATATGTAATCTAATTGGATTTAAATTGTAATAGTTTCATAATTTGTAATCTTATAATCGAAATTTTAAAGTTCACTATTTTGCAATTTATGAAATTATGATGTTTCTACAAAATTTTAAAGAGAAAATGATAGATATAAAATAACTAAGATTAATTATTGTATTATTTGGAAACATTGATAGTAGTATAAAAATATATTGTTTGGAAACATTGATAGTAGTATAAAGAAATAAGTATATTGTTTGGAAACATAGATAGTAGTATAAAGAAATGAACATTAGTGACTTAATGTATGTTTAACTATAAAGTATAAATGTGTATTTAATTTAAAAACTTACAAAATAAATGTTAGGTCCAACAGAATGTTTCTGTTTTAATAAGATAGATTTATAAATCACTTGAACTATAATTAAGTAACAATTTACTGCAACTGGGGCTTCTTATTTTCTTAGTCTTTTTTTGTCTTTTTTCTTTATTTTAACCATATATAAATTGAAGTAAAGATTATAAATTTGATGGACAACAATTAGTTGAAAATCTTTACAATTTTTTTTATCTTTAAACAATCAGAGTTGTGTTCAATCGAAGACATATTAATTTGATGAACACTAAATATGGAAGAATAGAAAAAAAAATCTTTTATGCTTCTGTTTTGTTTTTTTTTTTATTTTTATTTTCAAAATTTAGAGCTTTGGTATTAATTCTAGATTTAATTAATTTATTAGATGATAGAAGCATTTTTTTGTTTTTATTCTTTTATTTAAATATATAATATCTTTTAGTTAAACGACTTTTTGACAATATGACTCTAAAATTCGTATAACATATAATATGATCGCAAACTAAATAATTAAGTTTTTGTTATAAAACCGAATAAACTGAAAACGACTGTATATAGACCAAATCGAACCAAAGTAAATAGGATTTATAATAGTAGTTATATTTTACTAACCAAAATACCAAAAAAACTGAACCAAACCAAAAAACCAACCCGATATCCGGATTGAACACCCATAATCCAAATGAAACCGAACTATTGTTTCATTTTCCAAAACATATTAAAAATAACAGTTTCATTCCGCGCAAGGCGCGAATCTTATCCTAGTTAACATGTAAAAAGTATAGCTCCATGTGGGGCCTATTTACTTTAATCGCGGCGAGTTGATGTTTAAATCCATATTTGATTTTTTTTGGTCAAGATCTTTTAGATTTTAATATTATTATCTTTTTCATAGATTTTAATATTTTTATGTTATACTATTATTTGAGAACACGCTTAAGTAAGAAAGTTATAATTTGATTGGTCCACTATTTTACAATGTTGATATGGTTTTTCTCGCTAAACCACTCGCGATCACCTTTCCTAAACCGTTTTTAATTTCCGCTTTAAATCAATTTCGGTTTCGATTTAATCTATTATCTGGTTATGCTAATAAAACCTCTCTCGATTACTATGTTCTAATCTAGGTTTGGTCCTTGACTATTGAATGCTCTCCGACCATATTCTTCTAAGACTTTATTGTACATACAAATGATGCATCTTCTGTGGTTTAGAAACATATTATATGGATTTTTACAAAGAATTGATGATATGTGATTTCAGTTTCAAAGTTATGTGTTATGTGTTCTATGATTTATGGATTATGTTTTCTGTTTGTATACGTTCATGGTTAGGGTTTCGTATTTCATATAGTTAGGATTTAGGGTTTATAATTTATATTTCTAGTGAAACGTATTATAGACTCTATTATGTCATTTAAATATGCAGATATATTATGAAGTTTGGTTGTTTGGTTAACACGTTTTATTTGAAATTCTGTTTAGATATTGTTTCCAATTATGACATTTGCATAATATATTCTAATTACGAATTCACATTTGAAAATATACTATCTCAAGGTATATACCATTATTCGTTTAGCCAATCGTTTTAGTTTATCACATATTATGTTAGTTAAGATACTATATTTATTGTTAACCATTTAAAAAGGAAACAACGAGATACTTGGGCATATTTTCGGTCTTTTAGATTAAACAGTCTAATACTTATATATACTTCCACTCATTTACGATCAAAGCATTTTACTCTTGCTTCTCCTTCAAAATGTTGATTGTCATCAACAAATAGAATTAATACAACTCTAGATCCGGAAAATCTATTGAATTAGTCCTCGTGGATGAATTTGTAAATTTTTTAATTCAAGATCTATTACCTTCATAATATGATATTCATATTCATTCCTTACTTATTAAACTACAATTTCATATTTTTAATTATCACAGGGTACCAGATTGCACGCTTCTATAGAGAATAACTAGATTAGGACCCGCCCTAAAGGGCAGAAATTGATTTGTCAAATTTCAATTAATAATATATGGTATATATAATATGTGTATATAATATTATATATATTTTGTGTAACATTTATATATATATATATATATACATATTAGACATATATATAATATTTTATTAAATATATATAGAATTTAATAGTGTTATAATTTGTGTTGTACTTGTTATTAGTTTGTATTTAATCTTCTTTCATTTTTAGTATAATAATTTGCCTTGTCACACCTTTTACCTTTTAACTTATACACATAGTTATGCTCTTTTTCAAAAAGAAAAAACTTATACACATAGTCTCGTAAAATATAATATATAAAAAACATATTTAAAAAATCTACTGACCATATGCCACCATTATTTGGTTGTTTGAACAAAAAAAATATCATGTTCTTGCATAACTGTGTATGTTGTGATATGATGTAGGTGAAGAGTAAATATATCGAAGTAAAGTTAGTGATACGAACATGAGCCTATGTTGGTCTATGCCACAATTATTTGGTTTTTGGAAGATCAATGAGCATAAGCATACACGGTCTTTGTATGCTTACGTTGTAACTGAGTCGGATATTTTTTCTCTTATGTCTGGAATGATATGGAACTCGTTGATTTAAGAGTGGTTCAGTTTTATATGATCTAATTATATTAAGAGATTAACCAAAAATATTATAAAAGTGTTACTGGTTAGGTTTAACTAATCTATGTTGGTTAAGATTTGGTTTAATTTAAGTTGGTAGGTTGCATTGTATAGGAGGCATGATATATTCTAGCAACAACTATGAAAGAGTCCAAAATTTAAATGAAAACTTCAAATAGTAGATAATCCCTAAATTAATAGATTAGATTTGGTTCAGAAACATAAACATCTTCTAAACGAAGGTCAAACTTTATCAATACACTCATTCAGTCTGAAAGAATACGGTGGCGAGTTTAGGACCAGATCGTTTCCTTGTAAACTGGCTATCCTAAGGACAACTAGGACCAAACCGTTGACAAATTTTTCTAGTGAGGTACTGGAGAAGTCATTCACTGATTTGGTGAGATCTTAGACAGAAAATACGAAATAAATGAATTGATAGGTAACAATATCATTATGTTGTATTGATAAGTAAAAGAACTATTTTTCATAATCTATAGTTTGTATAATCACTCATGTTTGTAATAAATATATTTCAGTGGCCAAATCATTGAAATTGGTAACGTTGAAGAAGTGAAGACAAAAGGGAAGTCAAACAATTATTCCAAACTACAACTTATTTTTCGTGATACAAAGTAAGGAGTGTCTATATTTATATATTCTAATCAACTATATAGTATTTCATTTTATGATCAACTATATAGTATCTTATAGATAGTATTTTTAGTGAGGTTACACTTAAGTTTACTTTATGTAGAGTACATATAAAACGAATATTTGCTCATACCACCAAGAAGATGGAAGCGGTTGTGGTATATGTGTGGTGCGTTTTATGTTTGTCAAATCTTAAAAAGGAAAAACCTTATTTCCTACTTTTTTTTTAATTTGTATATACTTAATTCATACTAGAACTTGACCCGTGCCTCCGCGCATGTGTTTGATTTAACTTGTGTTCAACGTAAATTCATAAACCGCTGGTTTTATAAAAAAAGTCCATGTATATTTTGTATGTTTTTTTAATTTACATATAGAGTAGAATATATTATTTTATAAAATAGCTGTTTGATAATAATTTTCTTTATATGTACATAATATTATATTAAAAATTTATAACTTGATACAATTTGATGTAATTGTACTATTCATATATTAAATTGTTGTCTTTTGTTAATTTATTACAAAATGAAACAACATAATAAACTGTTTTATATTTTGCATTAGTTTTCTACAAATTATTATTAATTTTATGATATTTTTCTTTCAAATTGAACTATTGAGATTTTTATATTTAACTAAAATAAACAAGGTAACACTATATTTATAAATAGTTCTATATAATATTTACTATATATTTCAGTTTTTTAATTTTTATCACAAAAAAACAACAACCATTGTAATTAATTAATTTAAATTGATTTTAAATGCAATGACTGAATCTGTAAATAAAAAAGAATTACAAAAAGAAAGTACTTTTATTTTAAACACAATGGCTAAATGTGTAAATAAAAGAAAATACTTAATCTTCTATACATTTTCCAAAAAATAATTATTTATAATTTTATCCATGTTTCCAAACAATACCAAAATATACTTCAATTTTAATAATATAGATGTATAATGAGCTATCGGTGTTTATTGGTGAGATAAGCATATCTAATGCTTTCAGTGCCACAAAGATATTGTTTGATCCTACTACTGAACATGCTGATACTTTTAGAAATAGGTATGTATATAAAACTTATGATTATTTTAAGAACATTATATGATTCATGCATAATTAATTACTGTTGATTTGTTATTTATTTTCCAAAATAGCTTGTCCAGTAATCATCAATTTATTACACAAGGTGCTTTCAACCAGATTTCATATGGTAATTCTTTAGATGTCTCGAGTGAGTTTTTTTCCAGAAATCCTTGGTAGACTTTGTCCGGTATTTTAGAGTCAGCATCGGTTAGTGTCTCGCTGAGTGCGTTTTTCTTTATGACTGTTTTTGTTTTCTTTTTAATTAAAATATAAACATATCAAAATATATATGTTACATGTAGTTTGGAAAATCGGTTTGTTGTGTTACCATCAAAGGAATTTATTTTTTTCCAAAAATTGGTATTATTCGGCATGCAAAACCTGCAATCTTAAAGTTCAGGAATATGGTACTCAATCGAAGTACAATTGTAAGACATGTGGCGATGTTAATCTTGTTTAGCCAACGTATATATTAAATTTGTTTGTTTGATTTTTTATCAATTTAATAATTAATTTTCCTACATTTATAACTAATATATTTTTATGTAATTAGATATTATTTGGTTGTGCGCGCACATGATCAGATGAGGTTTATGATATTCGATCAAATTACTGAAAATTTCCTTGGAAAATCTGTCGATAGTTTGATGCGGGAATACAACGAGGTAATTTATATATTGAACTATTATTTAACTGTGATTTTAATATATCATGTAATCTTTGTATTATTTTCAGTTTGATGACATACCAGTTTATCATGAATGGCTTGATTCCATTGTTGGGAAGAGAGTTATATTCAAGGTCACACTCAAATAGGATAATAATAAGTTTAGAAACTCACCTTTTGTTGTTGACTGTTATTTGGATGATGAAGACATTCGTCGATGAGTGGCTTGCAAATTCTCCTGACTTGCAAATTCTTCTGATGTATTACGCTCTTTATATTCATTTATTCATCAAATTATTCATTTTAAAGTATGATTCTTTCTGACTTAAACACATTTCATATGCAGTCTTTATAACTTACAAGTGCTGAAGATTTTTCTGAATCATCTCTTGCGGACACTTAGACAATGGCAACCGGAAAATTGATGTTGAAGATCTATCAGTTTCAAAAAGGATTAAAGTGGAGAGAAAAAATGATTATTTTTTCTGGTTAATTACTCTGGTTAGATGGATAGGAGAAGATGGACAAATGGAATCAATATCGCGGGGCTGGCAATCGAAACGGGTAAACGATAAGGTTGGAATTGTGGATAGAGTACACTGGTGTAGACATGAGATTTCAGTCTGGCGAAAGAACAATCCTCCATATGGGAAGGAAAAAATAAATACTCTCCAAAAGGCACTTGAGGAAATCCAAAATGACTTCACAAAGTCTAATGAAGAGGTATTGGAGGTTTCCCGAAAGTTAAAAGAAGCTTATAGAGACGAAGAGGAATATTGGGAACAAAAAAGTAGAGTCAAATGGCGCACTTGCCAGGATAGAAACACAGAGTTTTACCATGCATTGACAAAACAACGGCGAGTCCAAAATAGGATAATTGGTTTACATAAGGAGGATGGAACGTGGGTTAACTCGGAAGAGGACATTGAGAGAGTGGCTGTTAACTACTTTAACGATTTATTTCGAACCTCTTCATCATCAAACTGCACATCTTGAGCTCGTGCTGCTTCTCTTTTTTTTAATGCCTCATCGAACTTATTTAATGCCGTGCAGAAATCTTGTTCTAACTTCTTATAAATCTTGTTGAGATCTTGTTTAAGCTTTTCCAAGATATGATCTTGTTTAAGCTTTTCCAAGATCTCAGCTAGTGGTTGTTGTTGTAGATACATCTGCGATCAAGATAATAGAACCGTTTGGCTCTGATACCAACTAATGTAGCGGAAGCTTCTAGGGATAGAACTAGATCCGTTTATTCCAAGAATACACAAATCTAGGGTTTGTGAATACTCTTCACAGTGCTTAATTAAAAGCTCTTAGGGGTTGTGAATACTCTTCACAGTGGTTTATAAAAACCTCTTTAGGGTTGAGAATACTCTTCTCAGTGGTTTATCAAAACCTCTTCTGGAAAACTTGTTTTCTTAAATCATCATAAACTCCCTACAACCATAGAGTCTAAAAGACTATATATAAGAAAACCATATAACCCTAAAACATTAAGATAATTATCAACTAATTTATAAAATAAATAATAAGATAAATGGAAATATTCCAAATATTTATCTGCATCATTCATAAGAAGTTAGAACAAAATTTCTGCAAGGCATTAAATAAGTTCGATGAGGCATTAAAAAAAAGAGAAGCAGCACGAGCTCAACATGTGCAATTGGATGATGATGAAGACGAGGAGAGCTTTATCGAAGATGATATATGTGTTGTCGACTCTGTCTATAAAGATGAAGTTTGTGCAAAATTCGGACGGGGCGAAATCTGTGTAAAGTCTGTGCAGAACGATTTTCATGCAAAAATAGGGCGAAGTTGTATTGATGAAGATTTTGGGCAGAATCTTAATTATCTGTTATGTGCAAATTTTGTGCAAAAACGGATTTTTGAAGATTCAAGTTACAATTGGATTCGTGCAAAAATCGTGCGATACAAGCTATTGAAGATTCGAAGAAGAGTTTTTCTTGGAAAAAAATTATGATTCGAAGACTATAATCAAGATTCGAGGACGAATCTTCTCCCACCCGGAGAGAATGATGCAGATAAATATTTGGAATATTTCCATATATCTTATTATTTATTTTATAAATTATTTGATAATTATCTTAATGTTTTAGGATTTTATGGTTTTATAAATTATTTGATAATTTCCAAGATATGATCTTGTTTAAGCTTTTCCAAGATCTCAGCTATTGGTTGTTGTTGTAGATACATTTGCGATCAAGATAATAGAACCGTTTGGCTCTGATACCAACTGATGTAGCGGAAGCTTCTAGGGATAGAACTAGATCCGTTTATTCCAAGAATACACGAATCTAGGGTTTGTGAATACTCTTCACAGTGCTTAATTAAAAGCTCTTAGAGGTTGTGAATACTCTTCACAGTGGTTTATAAAAACCTCTTTAGGGTTTGAGAATACTCTTCTCAGTGGTTTATCAAAACCTCTTCTGGAAAACTTGTTTTCTTAAATCATCATAAAAGACTATATATAAGAAAACCATAAAACCCTAAAACATTAAGATAATTATCAAATAATTTATAAAATAAATAATAAGATAAATGGAAATATTCCAAATATTTATCTGCATCATTCTCTCCGGGTTGGAGAAGATTCGTCCTCGAATCTTGATCATAGTCTTCGAATCCAGAACGTTTTCCAAGAAAAACTCTTCCTCGAATCTTCAATAGCTTGTATCGCACGATTTTTGCACGAATCCGATTGTAACTTTAATCTTCAAAAATCCGTTTTTGCACAAAATTTGCACATAACATATAATTAAGATTCTGCCCAAAATCTTCATCAATACAACTTCGCCCTATTTTTGCACGAAAATCATTCTGCACAGACTTTACACAAATCTCGCCCCGTCCGAATTTTGCACAAACTTCATCTTTATAGACAGAGTCGACAACACATATATCTTCTTCGATAAAGCTCTCCTCGTCTTCATCATCATCCAATTGCACATCTTGAGCTCGTGCCGCTTCTCTTTTCTTTAATGCCTCATCGAATTTATTTAATGCCGTGCAGAAATCTTGTTCTAACTTCTTATAAATCTTGTTGAGATCTTGTTTAAGCTTTTCCAGGATCTGATCTTGTTTAAGCTTTTCCAAGATCTCAGCTAGTGGTTGTTGTTGTAGATACATCTGCGATCAAGATAATAGAACCGTTTGGCTCTGATACCAACAGATGTAGCGGAAAAGCTTCTAGGGATAGAATTAGATCCGTTTATTCCAAGAATACACGAATCTAAGTTTGTGAATACTCTTCACAGTGCTTAACTAAAAGCTCTTAGGGGGTTGTGAATACTCTTCACAGTGGTTTATAAAAACCTCTTTAGGGTTTGAGAATACTCTTCTCAGTGGTTTATCAAAACCTCTTCTGGAAAAGTCTTTTTATTAAATCATCATAAACTCCCTACAACCATAGAGTCTAAAAGACTATATATAAGAAAACCATAAAACCCTAAAACATTAAGATAATTATCAAATAATTTATAAAATAAATAGTAAGATAAATGGAAATATTCCAAATATTTATCTGCATCAACAACCTTCAGTTGATCCCGACATTTCACCACATATCGACTCTTATCCGAGTTGGCGATACTGATTCCGAAAGAGTTCTGCTGTGATGCTCTATCAATAATATCTTTCAGATCTTCTTTAATCTGAAATTCTTGAAACAATACCCACCATCTTCCCACTCAGTAACCACTGGAATTTCTTTTGCAACACGTGGCAGCTCAAAATAGTCACAAATAGGACGAACTCCCATAGAGTTATCCATGTCGCCCTCATTGTCCACGCTGTCCATGTTATCCAAACCAATGCCTTTTCGTCGGCTTCTCCATTAGCAACATTCTCCACCCGTTCAGCCCCCGCTAGATATCATTCCGCTTCTTCAATGTGAGTAAATAGAGTGAGTGCACCTGGATTACCTCCAATTTCAGGTAATCCACTCGCAAGCTCACTATAGTTCCCACCATATGAGCTTTCTTTCTCAACTCTTGATTGTTGCTCCGTTACTGAAAATATTTCCATTTCTTCGATGACCTCTACATGCAAAATACTTCTTCTTCCCTCTTTATCCACTAATGTCAGATACAAAAACACATATTCATCATCCAAAATATATGATTGCCTCTTAGGTTCTACTACCAGTGGAATGTAACTCAGATTCAGCCTCTTTGTACACGGATCTTTGGTCTTCTTCTTGCATATCTTCTCCTTCAAAAACAGATAAGTGATCTCATTCAATGATGATGTCTTAAAGGATATAGCATACAAATGATCATCGCTTGGAATCCATTCATAATCATCTTCAGATTTCGCATAATGTCCATTATAGTCAAAGTGTATGTTTGTAGAAGAATAACTCATTATCTGTTGTACAAAAAAAATTAAAACCATTAAGGTTAATCCTAGTTATACAGTTTTGCTATTGAAGTTATGCTAAGTTATACATTGTTACACATTTTTGTCAGGGAGTAAAGTTTCACCTATTTACACAGTTTTGCTATTGAAGTTATACTAAGTTATACCTTATTACACATTTTTGTCAGGGAGTAAAGTTTCACCTACTTACACTTTTCTAGTCTACCAGTTCACGCTATTCATTCGGGAATTCAGCTTTGATTCCCAACATTTCTTGTTGATTATCCAATGCCATAACAACCACACCATCCAGCTCCTCCACACTTTGCCATATATGAAATCTATTGTCTAATATCACATCTAATTACCCGAACGAGCATTTCATTTCATTTTGAGATGGGGACGAGAATTCATAAGAGATACATACCAAGATAATGCTTTACCTGAAGTTGATTTGACCTGGGTTGGGAATCAATTGCTCAATGATTCAGCATTCAAGCGAGCCACAGTCTCTAATCGAAGAATCGCTGATTTGAGGGAGGAGAGCTCTCGCGATCTCCTATAGAAGCGCCAAATCTGAAAGGAGAATACGGAGGAGAGAGAAACGATAAATCCACCTGGAGAGAGAGAGAGAGAGAGAGAGAGAGAGAGAGAGAGAGAGAGAGAGAGAGAGAGAGAGAGAGAGAGAGAGAGAGAAGAGAGAGAGAAGAGAGAGAGAGAGAGAGAGAGAGAGAGAGAGAGAGAGAGAGAGAGAGAGAGAGAGAGAGCACTTGCTTTTGATTGGTCATGTAGAGAGTGGCACTTTCGACTTTACCCATCTATATGAAAAGTATCAGAATAGACAATAATACGGCAGAATTCTTAAGAGTACGCCATAATACTTTTTACCTCATTAAGAGCATCAGAGATTATTTCTCATAATTTTCGCATCTCATATTACGACGTATCAAGTTCCTTATGATCGCCAGATACCCTTTTATCAGTTGCCAAATAAGATAACATATCTTAAAGATATTGTGTAGTTAATATTTGAAGTATTTCCTTAAAAATATTTATACACATATATATACACTATTATTTCTTTAAATATGATTGTATTTGCAGCAATAAAACTGATAAATGGACAATATATTACTAAGAATATATTAGATAGACGAATGATATCAAAAAATGTATAATATCTTGTTGGGAATATATTAATGTAGTTCAGAAAATTACATGCTAATTTTATTTTCTTATCATATTTGTTATTAGTGTCTATATTTATTGACATTGATTAGCTCCTATAATCATTGAGGATTTTTACCATTTAAATTGTTTTTGAATATAATAAATATTGATAAAATCTCGGTAGATAAAGTAATACCACCATAACCAGTAGATATATTAATGTCCAAATTACACTTAATGAAAGACAAGGTTTAGACTCAAAGATAGGGGATATTAGTGAAAAAATCAAAGTGTATTATGTTTTAATAGTATAGATTATGAACATAACGCTTGAACCAATAGCCGAAATTTTGTTTTCATCTGAATTTATATTTTTATGAATTTGCAAAAATAGACAAACGAAAAACTGAACATGTGTAAAATTTCTTAAAAGGTAAAGTTATTACTTTTCTCATAATTGGTCATTTGGATTGAATCTACCAACCACAAGCGTCAATTACACCTAGGCATGTTCAATATGGTAAAACCGAACCATACTGAAGCAAACCGAAATAAACAATATGGTTTGGTTTTGATATATAAAATATGAATTAAATAGATATAATTTTATAAAAACCGTAGGATTTTGATATAGTTTGGTTTATAACCGATTAAACCAAATATACCGAACAAAACCGATCAAAAATATAAACATGTAAGTATGTATATATTTTATAACGACACATGAACATAAATTGTTATATAAGTTAATCTTTTTGTTAATAACTATTACCATATTTTTGTAGTAATAAAGAAGTCTTGGTTTGAAAAACATTTGAACTATAATTAAATAACAAATAGATTTTGACCCGCGCTTTTATTTTTCGATTTTATGAAAAATATTATTTGTTTGTAATTATTGAATGTATTTATCTTAGTAAAACTTTTTTTATAATAAATTCGACATATTAGAGTGACTACGGTAAACTATGTGTTTCTTTGACTTTATTTTATTCCCTCTTCAATCAATATATTTATTTGGCTTGTTGTTAAAATAAATGATTTTAGAACATAACTGTACAATACTTTTAAATTGATATTTTGTTTAAACAATGTGACATATTTCTATATTAATTAAATATTTACATTGTAATTTGTATACAAATCAACATATTTGTCTAGTTTGTTGTTAAAAGAAATGATTTTGAATTCAAATGTACAGTACTTTTGTATTGTATTTTCTTCGGTCCATATAATTTTTTTAAATAAATTTCTTTCAATATAAGCTATATCAAAAATTAGTCAACTAAAGAATCTATAAAAAATTATTTACATAGCAATATAACATATTTATATATTAATTTAGTTTACATTTTGACGTGCATGCCTGCACAAGTATTAATTCAGTTTACATTTTGACGTGCACGCCTGCACGAGTTTGTATTTTTGTATATAAATTATTTATTACTGCCATATTTAAAATGAAAGTTTATTGATATATTTTTAGGTTACTACAAACCAACCCGGACCGAAAATGATCCAACTCGAACCTCCTACGGTATTTATAATATTCGAATGATATTTATTTAATTTAAAAATCTAGGGGAAAAATATTGTGTATCACGAAAACATATATGATCAATTAGTGGTTTCCTAAAATGTAGGAAGTTTAAATGGATTTGCTGATTTTAT
This sequence comes from Raphanus sativus, assembly GCF_000801105.2. Taxonomy (NCBI): domain Eukaryota; kingdom Viridiplantae; phylum Streptophyta; class Magnoliopsida; order Brassicales; family Brassicaceae; genus Raphanus; species Raphanus sativus. The sequence goes on along the minus strand of NC_079514.1, from coordinate 26,837,855 downwards.
TTGGATAGAGATATTTTTTTAATAAAAATACAATCCAAGTTTCCAAACAATTTTTTTAACTACAATCCAAGTTTCCAAACAAACTTATTTTTTATAAATACTATCCAAGTATCCAAACACACCGAAATTGTACTTCACCTTTAATAAGATAGATTCAACCAAAGCTTCATATTTTCTTAATCTTCTTCTTTTAAGCTTTTTCCTTTCCTTTAGCATTGACTAAATTGAAGTGAATATTATAATAATGGAAAACAGCTAGCGAAAACTTTTCACAATTTTTTCCTTATCTATAAACGAAAGAGTTTCGTGTTCAATGGAAAAAGCATGACTTTGATGAACACTAATATGGAAGAGTGGGAAATTTTTCTTTCATGCTTTTTTTTTTTTTCAAATTTCGATCTTCGATTCTAATTCTAGATTTGATTATTTTATGAGAAAATTATAAAAAGGGACACTATTAATTTTAAATTGATTTGTCTTAATAAGAATTTTAGCAGATTATTTTAGGAAAATATGATTTCAATTCTTGTAAATATCATAATACCCTTAAAATTAACCAATTAATATGAATTATAATTATAAATTATAATTTTTGTAATTGATTTAACATTAAAAAGGGTAAAAAGAACAAAGGAAAAAACACGATAGACACGATTGAAGGTATCGGGTCACCCTAATTTCTTTTTCTTTTTGCGTTGTCTTCTCCGCCATAGCTCTTGACTCCATCCATGACAATTTAGAATTCTTGGAAAGAATCCTAGTTCTTCATTGGTGTTTTGTCTGACCCATAGAATCTCTAACCTTATTTATGTTATCTCACAGAAGAAACAACAAAATCTAAAATCTCCCAATCTCTACATATCAAGTCCTTCATTTTTCTCCTTTTTATTATCTGTTGAATTTAATTTTGGTGCTGCAGGTATATGATGGCAAGCGATGGGATCAATCTGTAGTCTATGATAAAGATAAAATAACAACAGGAAGGTGAAAAAAATTACAAACAATCTAAAGTTGAACCAGAACGAGTCAGCTCTAGTGGTAAAGGAGTTGCAGCTGTAACTTCCGCCACCAGGGTACGATTTGCGCTGGGAGCAACTATTTACATTGCTTTGGTTCGCGGCAAAGAGGTGAAACACCTTTTTAGACCAAAAAAAACAATCTAAAGTTGAACCTCTCTCTTGTTGCATACTTTACGTAGGCTTCAAATGAAATCAAAATTGTATAGGCCCTTAATGACCCGTAACATATATTATACTAGTGTTTGCCCTCTGCTGCACATGAAATATATTTTCTTACTAAATAAGGTTTAGTAATATATATACCCATAGTTTTCATGTGTAAAACTTAGCCAAAAATAAACATAATAAATATTAACACATTTACCACTGATTAACAGCAAACAAAAAAATCAAAATTGTAATAACACTGACTAACTGGAAACAAATTTATCTTTAAAAACTGTAAATAAATTTACAGACTTACTTATCTTTTTCCCATGTTGCTTCAGTTCTTCTGGATTGAAATCTTTTATTAGTATCACAAACCACACACATACATATAAGGCATACATCTATGTATTTTTGAGATTCAAAATTGGAACAAAACACCCTAATAAATAAAAAACATAAATATCTGTATTTTAATTGCATAAATAGAAACATAAATATCCGTATTTTAATTGGATATCGTTTTGATAGATGATAATTTAATAAACTCTTTTAAAGAGCTAAGAACAATGTCAAAGGTATTTTACATATCGGGTTATAACGTGGTTTTATATTTAAAAAAAAAGTAGTATTTGCACTCTACACACACACTTTATTCCATATTTAGCTCTATACATATTTAGGCATTTCATTGTTTTTGTCAAAAATTTATAGACCATTCTACCCCTATTCCTATTTCATATGATACCTATTTGCATGCGATTGGTTTTGATTGTTAACCATCATTACACAAAATCTTAATTGTCAGACTACTTGTCATATTATATTATTTTCCTATTTCTTTCCCATAAAACTAAATTTCTAGTGTCTCGAAACCTTTTTAATACTGCTTCTTTATAAATCAGTTCTGTTTATGTTCGTTGTTTCCATTCTCAATTAACAGTGTCAATTTTCTTAGTTCTCTCTTTCCTTTCCATCAGCAATAGCTTGGATTTCTGGCTCCTAGTGCCAGTGTGAGAAGGTAGAGACCCTTCTCAATAAACGACGGAAGAGTTCGAGAGTCGTGTGTTATTTATGGCTCTGGCGTTATGTGGCCGCGGGATTCCTCCGAGATGGCTTAGCTTTGAAGGTACACCGGTGATGGTTCTATAGGCTGGCATGGACACTCCGCTGTAGTGATGTCCCAGATAACATGATTTTCTGGCCATCTGCATCTGTCGGAGGTGGATGCTCTATGTTTAGAAATTCGTTAGACTCGTTTGTACCCTCGATTAGGTTTAGTGATTTATTAAAAAAAAAGAGATTAATCAAAAATTAAGAGATTTGTTTTAATATTTTATTTTTAAGTATATGTATTGTTAACATGTAATTCCATTGCAATCTAGTGGTTCGAGTCTTCCATGATATAAATGAAACGTTTGAATAGCGTGTGATGAACTGTAGTGAATTCTTCCTCAGTCATGTCGACTGTTGTTGGAATATGTCTTATCACATAAGTTCGGTACATAAAAGGCCCAAATACAAGAGATTGAATTAACAATGAAGATATGATCTATAAAATGGGACACCTTGAGGCCCGAGGTAACGGATTCTAAATCTATTGATAACATCTAAGGCCCAATCAATTCGCGGTCAATTGGTTACACAACAGACCAAAATCTCTGAAGTAATGCATCCTAGATATACAGAGTAGTTGGAACGAGTTGATCAGTATAAAAAGACAAAGTCAAGATCATTATTCATCATGAACCATTTGACTTACCTATACTCCATATCTATATTACTCTCTTTGTTTCATTTTCTTATTCTTAATTCTTTGTATTTATTATCATTAATATTAGTCAAATTCATGCAAACTATCTTAGAGATATATTTATATAGATCTTTTTCACCGTTTCCTAAACCTTATTCAATTCACATTCAATTTCTGACTGAGTGATTTATCTTCCACAATTGTTACCCAGCCATTTTTTACTTGTTTTAGACGAATTTATCCAGATTTATTAAATTTTCATCCTACTAAAATGACTGTATCCTCATAATTTAGAAAACAAATGTTGGTTAAACTTTTGAGTTTTTAAGCTAATTGTCTCAAAATGCCACGGTTGACAAGCCATTGGCGGTTGGTGATTAAATGATTAACGCGGACACATTTTAGAGTTTGGAGTAAAGAGATTAAATAATAAAATGAAAAGAAAAAATATTTTGAAAGGTGAACTGAATTTTGCTTGTAAACCCGAGAGCAAATTTGCAAACTTTTTTTTTCTATTTGTCTATAATCATTAGAATAAATAAAAGGAAACAAAAAGGTGTGTGTGCATCTTTTGAGGATATATGCGTGTGTGCTGAGATGTACTACAGAGAGATAGAAGTGAGGCTAAGGGTGATAGCGAGGAAGAACCAGATGGGAATTGACAGTTTTTTCCAAAAGGTGAATCAAGTAATAGGCGGTTCTTAAGGGGTCGGGTCCTGAACAAGGAACAAACGGTGGGCGAGGAAAGGCAGATGATAGGACTATCTTCCTCACATTTTCTAGAGGATACCCAGTTTCTAGAGCAGAAGTGTATGCCAGTTTCTGGGTATTCTCTACAAAATGTGAAGTAGATAGTCCTATCTCTGCGTTTCCTCGCCCACCGTTCGAAGAAGACTCTTCTTTCTGGCACTGTTACTACCACCATTGGATTTTGTCTCCGGTTTATCAGGTAGGTCCTCCAGTCTACGTTATGAATCTTACAAGTTTTCCTACTTTTTGCTGGTTGCAGTGTAGAAAAACTTGGAGGACATGCAACGAAGACTGAAGGACCTGTGTGTTGGGTTGGAGAAGAAGAGAGAACGACAGATATATATAGCCTGGAGCGCGAGGAGGATGAGGATGAATTCAAAGACAGTGTGTCATCACCACGTCAAGTTCAATGTTTCTTTTTATTATTTATTCTCTGAGATTTGTTGTCTTTTTAATTTTGCTTACTTCTGTATTTGTTTCGTCAATATACCTAATGTACCTACAAAGTCTTCCAAGCCAAACAAAAAAAAGTCTTCTAAGCCTTTTCTCTTATTTGTTTCCTTTTGTAATTTCGTTTTCCATTGTATTATATGATAGTAAAAAACAAAAGGCATATTTTCTATATACTACAGATTTTTTAACCCATCTTCCTATATTTCATTTCTATATTAGTTATTCTATTGTATTGATAAATAGACTATTTTTCAAATACATTATCTTTTATAATTTATTAATCTGTAGTCTATGATAAAGGTAAAATAACAACAGAAAGGTGAAAACAATTACAAACAATCTAAAGTTGAACCTCTCTCTTGTTGCATACTTTACGTAGGCTTCAAATGAAATCAAAGTTGTATAGGCCCTTCATGACCCGTAACGTATATTAAACTAGTGTTTGCCCTGTGCTGCATATGAAACATATTTTCTTACTAAAAAAGTTTAGCAATATATACTCATAGTTTTCTTGTGTAAAACTTAGCCAAAAATAAACATAATAAATATTAAAACATTTACCACGGATTAACAGCAAACAAAAAAATCAAAACTGTAATAACACTGACTAACTGGAAACACATTTATCTTTAAAAACTGTAAATAAATTTACAGACTTACTTATCTTTTCCCCATGTTGCTCCTCAGTTCTTCTAGATTGAAATCTCTTATTATTATCACAAACCACACACATACATATAAGACATACGTCTATGTATTTTTGAGATTTAAAATTGGAACAAAACACCCTAATAAATAAAAAAAAAACAGAAATATCTTTATTTTAATTGCATAAATAGAAACAGAAATATCTGTATTTTAATTGCATATCGTTTTGATAGATGATAATATAATATAAAAAATTAATAGTTAAGATCAATGTCAGAGGTATTTTACATATCGGGTTATAACATGGTTTTATATTAAAAAATCAACATAAGTAACGCTCTAAGTTTCATAGGGGCGATGAGTAGACAAAGAAGGAAGAATCAATTATCTAGCAGTGTAAAGTATATTTCTAGTGACAATGTGATTATGACAGAAGAAGTCAAAATGGTTTTAGAGATCGTAAAATCAAGGTAGTTTTTTATTGAACAAAATTAAGGTAGTTCTTGGTAAGAAAAAACTCGAGATTTTAAAATGAAAGATTTGTTCTAATTTCGAATTAGGGTTTTAAATGAAAGGAGTGTAGGACACTCGTGCTCAACTTTCAACTTGGGAGTTTCTTGGGATTTTTTGTTTGTTTGTTGGACATCATATTGTGAGTTTCTTTATTATTTGTTTGTCAAATTTAAGAAATAAATGATAGGAGCAGAAAGAAGAAAATATAGTGGATAAATAATAAATTGTGGGTAGTTACATTTTTTTTTCTCCTTTCCTATATAATCATTATTTATTTTTTGCACTATTTTGTTTTAATTGTTTTTTAAGACAAATATCTAAACAAATATTATGTAGCAGATTTTAACTGGTCAAGTATATCGTGATTTATTATATAGAGTATAGTTTCAAAATTTTTATTATATAGAGTAGTATTAGATCTGGAGTTATCAATGATTTAACTGTTAAGTCACTTTCGACGTTATCTTTTAGTGATGATTATCAAATCTTGAGATAGTTGAGCGGAGTTGCAGATCCTTGTAATCTTCTTTCACATTTGTTCTTTCCATCTACGCCAAATATGTAAAAGAAATTTTAAAACATAATCGACAAAATATATATATATCTTTATATATAAAAGAGAGTTTTCATCTCTCCCATGAAGCCACCTAGGATGCCAGCACATAAATTAGTCTCACCAGGTCTTGACACGTCACCTTCATTAAACGCTGCGAATTGTGTATTACGGTGGGTTGTGGGCTTTGTGTTTCGTTACTTTAACGTGCCCCAGGCCCAAACCTAATCACTCACGTCGTTTCACATCTCTTCCTCTTTGATTCCTCTGAGCGATGACGCCTCCTCTCCTCCTCTGCCTTTCTCCTACGTGAATTTATCAAGCACCGTGATGTTTCCTCTCCTACTTTGTGGCAGCTCTCTCCTCTCCAACTATCGTTCGTTGAGTCTCTACTTTTCTCCGACTCTCTCTCACTCTCCACGTCTGTTCTTCTATTCCCTCGAATATCTTCTCCATGTCCCTCCACCCCATCGAGATCTCTTCTCATGCTGTCTCCATCAATGGTAACGAATCTCCTCCTCCTTCTTAGATCTACAAATTAAATTATTTACTTTCTCATCATCTCTTTTCTGCGTGGCTTTGATTTTGGTGCAGTTTGAATAATCAAAGGGTGAAAACGAACCAGAGGAGTGATGCGGTGTGGAGTGCAAAGTTAGTTAATAGAGGCTGTACGGATGATTACCACCGCCGAGTAGACAAATCTGGGTTTTGTTTATCGGTGAAGAGGATTACCACCGCCGAGTAATTAAAGTTATGGTATGTTTTATTAGATCTGGATTTTGCTCTTTGTTTGAAACCACCGATGAATATTATTTTTATTTTTGCAGGTTTGTGATTTGAGGATGATGGGTAATATATAGTTTATATAGGCTGTAAAAGGAGGATGGTAAGGATTTGCCATGAAGTTTGATTCTGATTTTTGTCTCTGTTTTTGATAGAGGAAGTTGATGGAAAGGTTTTGCCATGAAAGTTGAATCTTATTCTGTTTACTTAATAATAGCTTTATTTCTGAGACAAACTTCGGTTTAAATTGTAAAGTTTGCTGTTTTATCCAATGTTTCTGAATTTAGCTGTGTAGAGAAGCAGTGATCTTTCTATGTGTTTTAAAGTTCAGCTTTTTAATGTTATTCAGGTTGGGTGATATGTTTTGTGGTTCATGGCAGGAGAGAGTAATATACAGAAAAAGGGAAAATGCAGAAACAAGATGGATGAAAAAAAGGGCCGTGAAGATCTTAATTTGGCGTGGGCAGATGTGTATGCGAAATACCATTACAAGTCACTTGATCACCACAGCTTCTCTTTAAAGAACTCCACAAGAAGGTGAGACACAAAAGTTATGTTTTGTTGACATTTGATAAAGCTAACAAAGAAGAAAAACAAAAGCTCTGACGAAAACGAGAAGCTTTCATATGTTCATGTTAGTGCTGGCTGTTGTGAAGCATCAGATAGCCATATCTTAGCAGAACGTGTAATTTAGAATCTCACATATTTCACAACTATTTTCTTTTTTGATCTTAATCAGTTGATTAATTGCTAATACGCTACTAATGTTCGGATTATAGGCAAGAAGGGAGAAGATTAATGCATGGGTGAAGCTGCTACAGAAACTGGTCCCAGGCTGTGAGATAAGGTTTGTCTCTCAGATAATGGCATGTGATCAATATGCTAATTAGTCTTTAGGTCTTCGTTTGTGCGTAACGACAGAATAGTTCCTTAATAGATTCACCCTAAAAATAAGAATACTGTATAGTTTTGATGATATAGTTTCTTTTCCCTCAAAAGGTTCCTGTTGGAAGAGCTACCCTTGGACGTATCATGAATGTTCTTGGAGAACCCATTGATAAGAGAGGCGAAATTAGTAAGTGTTCCGAGCTACCTTTCATCAGTGTCTTACTTTCTGTGAACCTGTCATGACAATGTGATTTTGCTGTTACTTAGAAACCGACCACTACTTACCTATTCACAGAGATGGCCCGGCTTTGGTTGATCTAGCCACCGGACAAGAGATCCGTGCCACTGGTATTAAGGTAGATTTTGAGCTCTAGCTCTGCTTTGCCCCCACAGGTTACACATGTTGTCTTTAGTTTTCTGGGCTGAAATTTGTTACTCTCTTTCAAGGCTGCATTTGAGACTCTTTGATCCATAGTTTGCAAACTGACGTTGTGTGGTATTAGTAAACCAACAACCCAAGCAAAGAAACACACCCATCGTGACTCAGGCTTTATAATTTATTTGTTTGCTAATCCAAATTCTCATTACTGGTTGCAAGAGAAGCAGACGATGGACCGGTTTGAGGATATGGTGCAGTTTGCGAATTGTGTTTCTCAAAAAGTGGATTGCTTAATTGCCTTTTATTTCATTTGAGATCCAGAAGAAGAGAACTTTCTTTTTCCATCCAGTGACCTATTATTTGATTTTCAAGCAGGTGGCAAATCGAGTATTCTCCTATATTTTTTTTTGTTTTTTGTACTTCTTTTGTTTCATGCTAATTATCTTTTTTTCTTTAGACAGAAAAATAAATATATCGAGTACGATTAGATTATGTGTATCATGTAATGGAATGTACATATACCAAAATCGGTTGTTTTACATATACCAAGATAACTGGCTCATTAAAACTAAAGTTAAAACTACAGTAAACGAATCTACAAAAGCTTTAGTTATAAAACTTAACCACTATAATGGCTTCCACTTCAGGATTAAAACAACAACAATACCAAAAACCTGATAATTTTAGTTATATAATTGAAATTTGGTGTAAACAACATAATCTTAGTCACACCCAATTTAACATAAAAGAAAATTTATACAAAATCATATCGTTTAGAAAAACCGATCCACCAAATCCCGCGCGTAGCGCGGACTTCCCCTAGTATATATATAAATGAATAAGCAAAAGGTTACATAGTAGTGATTATGGTTGCAGATAGGTAGTAAATACACATGTAAATGTTATGTTATTGTTGCAAGACGATGAAACACTTACCTCTTCCTTTTCATAACGTTAGTTAACAACTTACTTTAATGATTCAGCCATAAATGAAGGCAAGATGGTATAAAATTTTGACTGTGAGAGATACAACGTACAAGAAAGTGGGGATGATTTGATATTTAGATAGGAAATGAAGAAAACAGTTTTAGAATATATGAGCTAACGTGGGTTAAACTTTTTGAGAAAAATTAGGAATAAAAGTAATTAAAAATTTGGATTGTAGAAAAATAGGAAAAACAAAATTTTAACTGTTTTAATTATTTTGCAATTTTTCCCATATGTCGTGATTTGATTCGCCAAGCGACTTGCCCTTTAGTATATAAACGATAACCCAATCTGGTATAGCGCAAACTACATATAATGCAAGTAATCTATTGATTCTGAGAATACCTAGAATAATTGCATTCTTGAGATCGTTGAGAGTCAAATCTCTATCCGAGAACAAATTTTAGAGTTTATAAAATCTCTGTTTATTAATCAAATAAGTTGTGTCTTTTACAACACCTAGGCAATGATATATATAGTAAAGCCATAAAGCAAAACCCTAAGTAAAAAGGAATTATATTTTTCTTTATCTAAAACGATATAATATAAGTAAACATAGAAAAAGAAAATAAGTTAAAGACAACCTAATGCAACTGATTCCAAAGACTTGAGTTGCCAGTTACTAAACAAGTTTGGCTATTAAATTTTTAATATCGATCTTCCTCTATTATTGAGCTATTTTGGTGATCGGACAACAAATGCAATTGGAACTTCACCTGGGATATGATAGAGGTAGACCTTGCTTATCTGGAGCAATCTAGATATTCCAAGTTTCACGCTATGGAAAGTTAGGAGAAGAATGAGAGAAGTGCAGGACTAAAAGTATACATGGACTAGTTTCAGCATCAGTCCACATCTGTTATGATCCCTACTAACAAATGGGCTCCAGCTATGTAAAAAAATATGATGAACAGTACCTTAAAGAAAAAAAATTAGATAGATGATTGGGCCCTAAGCGGTCGCTTGTACTAATTCTGCAGCGCCGAGCCTCACAGGTTTGGAGAGAAACCTGGAAGCCTTTGTATTTGATAAGTTATTTGTCTCTGAAGAAATATTCATGCTATGTTTCTGATTTGTCCATGGAAGTGTTGAATATATCAAGAATATTGTTAAAAAATCTGTTATTATGCGTGTGATTGGTAAGAGGTGTGATTTCATTTTTTTGGCTATAGAAATATTGCTGTGAATTTTCTGATTTGGCTTTAGATTTTTAATTTTTAAAAATATATAGATTTGGACTGTAGGTATTTGTCTCCGCAGAGAAATTGTAAAGACATGAATTTTAAAAAAGGGCTGTGAGCTTTAAAAAAAATACAAATCAAGATTGTTATAGATTTAGTGCTGTATAAATAAATGGATTATAGAGCACTCACAGCCACTAACAATCACACTCTATATTTGGGAAGTTGGGTTGTATATCTACAAAACAAACCATAATTAAATATCTAACAAAAAAACTACCTCCATTGTTTATGTAATATATACTATATTACCCCTAGTTACAGGTTAGTGAAAGAGAAAAATACCTTCTTCTTCTTGATTATCAACACCACCACTCTTCTTCCATCCCCACCACTTAATCCTCTGTCACCGTTACGATACGCTCATCACCAATTCTACATTGTGCTTCGTATTTATTGAATCCTTAGTCACCACCTCTTTTTTATAATCAATAACCCCTTTTTCTATAATCATTATCACCTCATTCATATTCACATTCACATTCATCATTGAGCTACCATCACCATAGCCACCACAACCACCCCCAAATCCATAAACTCTGCTACATATGTCGTTTCCGCTTATGAAATCTACAGATGGCGTTACGGTTGAAGCGCCCTCGTTTGTCATCTGAGTTTCTGGTTGTACTATACTATTTGAACCATATGTACTATGTTATTTTGTTTGTTACTATTCTATTTTGATAAATATTATATTATGTACTATGTGCATATTTTGATATTTAGGTTAAGGTTTATATTTCTTTTTAGAGTTCAGTGATAATTGTTTTGGGTTTTGTTTAATGGAAGGTCTGGGTTAACTTTGGAGTAAAAATTACATCATTCTCTGCAATTATATACACTAGGGGTCGAGCCCCGCGCAAGCGCGGGGACGTTGTCAACTGCAAACATTGTTGAAGGATGGAAGACTATGAAGGTGTGTTATTTTTGATCGAGCTGTTATGTTTTTGTTATCCTCTCTCTGCTTTATCAAGATTTGAGATTACAATAACTATAAAGTTCTGAACAACCTTTAAGAGCTCTATGAAAAAAAAAAGAATCTAGATCCTCAGGGCTATCATACATAACTGTTAACTGTACAGTTTTTTTTTGAACATCATACTGTACAGTAAATTCTGAAAAAAAAAAAATTGAGACTTTAAAGTCAAACAGTGGCAAGCTTTGTAAACCTTGTTGTAAACATGAGATTAGCAAGAAGGAAGCCTAACCAGATAAGCACCAAATATTTTTCCGATAACAAAGAGTGAACCTCCAATTGCTATCAAGGAAGCTATAGGGACACATGATTGTCTCACCTTTAATATTTTGATTTTACGGCAATAGAGAGATGCATATAAAAATATACCGAGCGCAAGATAGAAAAACATTAGAAAAAGTTGTTTACCTATATGTTATACAAAGTTACCCATCATCTAGAAGATGTGCCTTTGCCAGACCCAGCTTTAGAGCCAACTCTTTAGCTGCAGACCAAACCTTCTCCAGAGCTATTGTGGCTGATTCCGTCGGTGAGTTTAGACATCTCGGTATCGAAGATCACAATTGCACTGTCTTTTCCATCTTCAACGGCCAGCTTTACACGGAATCTGCGTAAAATAGCCTTAAGTTTTCATGATCATTTGCAATTTGGAGTGTTCTTTTGGACATGGGTGAGTCTTTCTATTTCTAACATGATGACACCAGTTACATTGGGTACACATCTACTGCAGCGGAGGTAGGTGCCATATTTGTCCAACTTCCTGCTGCAACCGGTGCAAGAGACATAAGATCAGCCATTCTGTTGGAGGACGCCGACAATCCTAGCTTTACAGAGGAAATCAGCTTCCTAGCTCTTTAAGGCATAAACAGATTTAACATCGAAGGATAAATTTTGTAACACATGGAGAATTAAAAAAAAAGAATATGAAAGAGCTACACTGACCTGGTCGTCGGAGTTGGACTGGCCCATAATCTTGTACATATTTGTGCATCTCCCGACTTCAAACGATCAACTTTTACTATCACACCGGTTCGTAAAAGTACGGTACTGATTGGCACGAGCAGCAGGGATAAACCCATGAATGATCGCAAACACAAACAGACATAAGAGTTTTTTGGTTAAATAAAAATTTTCAATCTCGATCAGGAAATTGCGAGGTAAATCATGTGAGAGAATGGATGAACATACCTAGGAAGAGTAGGGTGAACCTAAAACTCTCATTTCTTCTTGATGTTGCAGGAATCCAGAAGGGGCAGGAAGCGGCCGACAATGACTTGAGTAGACCGACCAAGGTGGAGATAGTCGAAAGTGGCGTGTGTACCGGCTGATTGAGCAGCAACAACAGGAGAGACATTTTGCACATGTGGAGGAGTCTAAAGCTACGGCGGATGACGAAAGCAGGGATGAGAGTTGCGATGTCCAATTTCGGGCTCGAGGATCGACTTTATATATAAACGGCTATGGCAGACGTTTTTAAATAGTCGAGTGATTAAGGGTATCATAAAAGAGGGGAAGATGGAAGGGGAGTAAGGAGATTAAGAGTTCCATAAATACGGAGTTACGTATATGAAAGGAAGGGAGGGGATACGCAGAATCTGTAGCAAGAAATGAGTGGGAATGGAAACCCTGAATCAAAGCGTTCTCTGTAGGTGGGGGGCTCTGTGCGTTTTTTTCAAGTTCATTATTTGGGTTGAAAAAATGCTTCTGGATACCAATGGGCTTCACGTTAATATAGGACATCAAACCTATAGCCCAAAAACAACATAAAACGATTTCACGATTTCTTTAAGCATAGAAATAATCAAACATTAAGTAGGTGGGTCCCACACACAATAATGTGAATCCGACGTGGATGGCTTAAGAGTAGAGAAAACTCTCCCATTATATATATGATTTCAAAATTTGAACATTAATATGTACTATGCTATTTCGTTTGTAACTACTCTATTTGATAATATTTCATAATATGTATTATGTGCATTTGATATTTGGGTTATAGTTTATATTTCTTTTTAGGGTTTAGTGATTAGTGTTTTGGGTTTAGTTTATGGAAGGTTTGGGTGGATGTTGGGCTAAGCATTGCCTCATTCCCTATAATCATATACATTTCAAAATTTGGATAATATGTACTATGCTATTTGTTTGTTACTATTCTATTTGCATATTTTAATATTTGAGTTGAACATTTATATTTCATTTTAAAGTTTACTGATTGTGAACTATATTGCTAAATCGTCCGCCCTAAAAATATGTTTTATGCTATTTCCTAATTTTGGACATATACTAGATTTTGACTCGCACTTCGACAGCGCAGTTCTTTTTATTATAAACAAAGTTTTTGAATAAATATTTTGGATACAATGTACATTATTATGTTACAAAATCATTATATCGAAGCGGTATTTGTTTAAAATTATATAAATTTTGAATTAGTTTATATAAGATTTTGTGTCTACACTCTTATATAACTATTTTAGGTTTTGATTTTTTGTGGAATCCAGAAATATGTGTGGTTTGGGTCTGGGTCCACTGTAATTGATTTTTTCTTCGACCCGTGTTCTCTGTTTGATTTCGGGTCCTACCCGAGACCCAATCAAAAATCCAAAGTACCTGAAATCTTTTGTGTATATTAGATATATTTGATTATTTCAAATATGTTTTCAATATTTCAAATGTGTTTTCGGTATTATGAATATTTTTTAAGTTTTGAATTCATGCTTCCGATTATAGTTTCAATTTTCTGGTAAATTTCTAATTTACAAAATATATTTTGGGTATTAGGAAAATTTTAAGGTGTTTTTGGTTCCTCAGATATATGGTAAAATTTTGTTTTTTGGTATTTGCATATTTTCAGATATTTTTCGTGTTTCAGTATTTTTTTATTGTTTTCATGTACTTCAAGTCCTTTTCGAATTCTAAAATACTCAAACCAACTCGGACACATTACATATCCAAAATTATAGATATTTTACATGTATTTGAATCATGGATCCCGACCTACACTTTAAAATTTGATATGTATGTCATGTGACCTTGTATTGTTAGAGAAATATAAGATAAAACCAATAATTAGCTAATAAAAATCCAATAACCTTGTATAATTTGATTTTTAGGATGACTCTCTTTTAATAGTATTTAATATTTTTCTTATGTATTCTGTATTCTGCTTTGAAAATTGTATATAATATATTCTTAAAGGTATTGAGGTGAGAGAATGATCCTGAATATAACTTATGTGATGAAAACATGTTATAATCGGATCAAAACTAGAGATCTAGCTATGTAACAAAGCCATGGTTTTGATATGAATAAGTGATATTATGATTTTAATGAGGAAGGTTTAGGACGTCAAAAGAATGAGAAAGGCACTGTTAGAAAAATATTAGATAAGTATATATTTCCTAAAGTGGGATAGGGATTGACTAAACCATTTAATTTAATTTGATATATATATATATATTATATATATATATATATATATATATTATATATATATATCTCATGTTACCTTGTATTGTTAGGAAAATATTAGGTAGGACTAAAAACACAATTAGGTAAAGAAAGAATGCAACAACCTTTTTAAGTATATTTTTGAGAATGATTTCTTTTAATAGTATAGATAATATAATATATTTAAAATTTTATAGTTTTATTAACATAAACTATACCATTTAGCATACTCTATTCTATTTAATCTGTTATCTTCTTCCATAACATTATTTTTTTTTCCAATCATGGGAGTCATAGTTATCCTTGTATGAAAAAATCACTGCTTCTTTTGAAATAGTGATCCATGTTTCATCGGTAATTAATTCTAGCATAGTCACCAATCTTCGTACAATTCTTTATGGTATCATTATTTTTTCTATTACTGACAACCAATTCAAAAGAAACACAAAGCCGAGAAAAAATTGCATAAATGCTATAAATTTTAAAAAACGTCAAAATCACTGTTATATTCTTAATTTTGTTCTCAAATATGGCAATTTCGTCAATAAACCCATTATATTTCTGCAAAGTTCTTTTTATCTATACAAAATTATAATTAAAAAACTAAACTAAGTAGTAGTCGACAGAAAACGATAAGAAAGTAAATCGAGTAGTAACAAATCACGAATATACTTCATTATTTATAAACTATATGGTTTATATTGGGTTTCATTGTAGTTGTAATAGAAGTTTCACAATTACACCAAAAATGGAAAATTAAAATAAAGTAGAAAAAATGTAATACACGGTTCACACATAGACACGCCTCCAAGGACGATGATTATTTTCTCATTTCTCCTCAACACGTTAAGAAGCCCGACCCGGATCAGAATCCGTTTCGGTTCTGTATTGTCTTTCCACACCAGGAACAACCATGCCAGGGTGATGGTGATACATCTGAACCGAACCGGGCGTTTTCGTATCATAATAAGTTGTCAGGTTAACTCCATCAACTGCCATCATAACCGGCCTAACAGTTCCACCATATACTTGACCCATACCAGGACCATGAAGCTGATGAGTCTGAGGTTGGTGGTGTATCCCATAGGTACATGATGGTATTGTGGAAGATACTGACCCGGCATTTGAACCGGCTGAACCATATGATTACCCTGTTGAACCATATGGTTACCCTGTTGAACCATTTGGTTGCCCGGTTGAACCATATGATTCCCTGGTTGAACCGAACTAGGAACATAATAAACGGGTTGCTGGTAATGAACATGTGCTCCATGGGCATATTGCCACTGCGAGTTAACCGGAAGATTACTCTGTTGAATTACTTGCTCCGGTTGAGGATCAGATTTTGGAGTCGAAACCGGCTCTGGACTATCCGGTTTAGTTTGAACCGGTTGAAGTTCCGTGTGTAGATGACCGCATCACAGGAGCCGAAGAGGTCGAACCATACGGCGAAGGAACATCGCGACGAGGCGAGCCAGGATCCGAAAGCGTCGAGACTTCACGTCGAATCTTAGCCCTCGGATCACGATCACGGAGCTCATGCGGCGGCGGCGCAGTCTCGTCGAAAGTATCCAACCCGAAGAGGTAATCAGGAACCTCGGAGACGATCGAGGAGACTTCAGATCTGACGCGCTCGAAACCTTTGCCGGAACCACCGTTGGATACGGCGGAGGAGCCGAGATTGAGAGCGTCGAGGAACCATTGCTCTCGATTGACGGAGCTATCGAGGAGAGAGCTGATACTGCTTGCTCGACTATCGTTATCATCTTCTCCGGCGATGTTATTGGTGAAGAGGAAGAGACGGAGACGAGAGGAGCGTGGGTTTTGATTCTGTGCGACGCGGTCGTATTCGTCTATCATGTTCTCTACATCCTCGTCCGTTGATACGGAGATCAACGCGTCAAGATCTTCGTTTGGTAGCTGGTACTTCACGCTGATGTTGCTTTTACCTTATCCAAATATTCCACCGCAATAATCACAATGATAATAATATTTTTAATAATAATCTATACCATTAAAAAGATATCATTCTCATTTTATAATGCCGTAAATAAAAATTTCATTTTTCTAAAAGTATTCTTATTTTTACAAATAATTAATAAAATTTATTAATAGCATTCGAGTTTTTTTGGTTTTGGACATGCTTATATATATTTATAATTAATAAAATTTATTAACGGCATTGAGTTTTTGGTTTTGGACATGCTTATATATATTTAAAATAAATTAATAAATAATGGGCTTACACATACTTATGGCATATCTATTTTTATTTAATATAAATATTTAAGTTTAAATATTATACATATATATTGTCAAACTAAATTAATCAAAAACATAATAACATCATAATGTTATTTTCTTAAATCTATGTATGATAAAATTAATTATAAATCTAAATAAAAAATAAAAAAAGCAAACTTATAATAGGTTACTAAAAAGAAAATACATTAATAATGTCATATTAATAAGTTTTTACATTATCTTTTTTTTATTTGGATGACATAATAAAAATATCATCAAAGTTTATATATATTAAAAATATATGATTAATTTAATATAAATAAATAAAAAATATTATCAGATATTTTATGTTTATTGGTTCATTGGTTTCATATCACAGATGAATAACAATTTTAGAATTTTTACCGAATTCTATCGGGTTTTTAGTTAACGAAATTTTTATTAAATTTGAACTGGATTATATACGAGATACAACTCTAGCAGTTAAGCAGATCTTCATTTGGTAGCTGGTACTTCACGCTGATGTTGCTTTTACCTTATCCAAATATTCCACCGCAATAATCACAATGATAATAATATTTTTTTTAATAATAATAACTATTATTATTTATTACCAATTAAATACTTTTACATATATTGAATACTTTCCCGCAAAATTTCAAAGCTTTCCAACTAATGAATACTAGCTGATAATCCGTTTTTCGCAGAATGAGTTTTAAAACTATATTATATTTAAATATAATAAAAATATATATTTTGTTATCAATAACTATTTTTTATATTTGATTAGGGATGAACATTCGAGTACCTTTTTTCGATTTGGTTTGGTTTAGTTCGATGATGTTTTGATTTTTGCGGGTTTGATCCGGTTTGGATCTACTGCCTACGGGTTTGAGTTTGAGTTTGGATTCGGATATCACATTTAAATTTGTAAAAATAAAATAAAACTCATATATATTTTAAAAATTTTAATATCTAAAAATAAAAATTATATATAACATATAAATATGTACAATGTAGGCTAAAATACTTAAACTTAACATAGCTTAAATATTTGGATAAAAAATCAATAAATATTTTAAGTATTGGTATTTTTAAATATCGTTTAACTATTTTAAACATGTATTTTTAACTATTTTTATATATTTCCAAATATTTTGGACAACTTAAAAAATTATATATTTTGTATATTCTTGTATATTATTGTATAGACTAAACTGAAAATAATTAATATATTTAAAAATATATATTTGGTTTGGATATATTCGGATACTTGAAATATTTTGTTTTGGATTGGGTTTCGTTATGGTTCTCTAGATATCAAAATTTTGAACCCCTTCGAATATCTAACCAATTTTGGTTAAAGTTTTGTAATATTTTTTTGGATTAGATTTGGTTCGTTTTCTTTATTCTGATTTTTGCCCAAGTCTATTTTTGATTGTTAACAAAATTTTAAACGAAATTGATGATGGCATATTGAATTTGGTAATACAAACATTTTTAAACCAAAACACCTTCTTCTATGTTCGTGGCCTATTTAGTTAATCATTAAAAACGGTTATATGCCCATTTAAGAAAAAACAATGTGCTAAATTAAAGAAAACGTTATCATTTCAAATTATCGATCGACATTATACTATGTCGGTGTTTTAACGAAGACAAAGAGGGTTAATGTTAAGAAAGAAAAGAGGGTTAACATATTTATGTATTTTTATGTTGTACATAGTTTAATTTAACTTATATTAATATATATATATATATAATATTAATATCTCAATAATTTTCAATGAAAATTGTTAAATTAACATGTTTATATTTGTTATATATTAGATAATTTAATTTAAATGATATATATAATGAATATCAATTAATGAGATTTCATATTCATACGATTTATGATTATTTGTATCTTGCTTAAAAAAATAAATCATTGATCACAAAATTATCAATGTGGAATTTCTACCCTTTTAGTAATTTATAAGCGTTTTAAAAATTCAAAATATAACATATAAGAAAAAACCTAATTTTTTTTATTATATGTTTAATATGATTGTTTAATCTCTTTTAATAATATAAAATTAATAAAATAAGAGAGAATATACAAAACTGTAGTCAAATATGTATGATTTATGATCATTAATTGTCTTATATACGTTAATCATATTAGGTACTTTCGTAGATTTTATTTACGGAAATAATTTAAGACTACTAATCAATGTGATACTTAGTTTAATAAAAAACATAATATATATTTACTTGTATTGAATATATCTAGTGAGATATAAAAATTGAATTGGACCATCTTATTTTTTAATTGAATGTAAGGCTAACATATAGAACTAGTTGACTATATAATTGATTGCAACATAAGCAGATATTTTTTAGTTATTACAAAATTAAGGTTACATATTTTTAAATGTTCTTTTATTAATATACATGGGATGATCTTTCCAGTTTCCAACAATTATCCCAGACTATTTTTTTTAATAAAACTAAAAAGCTGCAAAATACTTTTTTTTTTTGAACAACCAAAAAAAAAGCTGCAAAATACTATGACCAATAATTCACGCATATCATAGTTGACAAAAACTCAAATATTTCTAGTCGATTTTTGAGATCATAACATCAATCCGTTTTCAAGAGACCGAACTCACACAATAGGAAGTATTTATAATTCTGATTATACTTTTTCTATCATAAATTGAATACTTTCCCGCAAAAGCTTTGTGACCAATAATTATCTGCCAAATTTCCAACAGTTTATTGCAAAAATATATTTTTTGTTCAAAAATATTATTAAAAGCTGCAAAAACATAATATACCAATAATTATCTGGCGACTGGCGAATGATTTACTGCAATTATTATTAAAAAGCTGCAAAAATATTTAAAATATTATAATCGATTTTCTTGTTCATGACGTCAACTCGTTTTCCCGAAACCAAACTCTTTTATTACATAACTATGTTTGTTATAACTTATAATTGGTTATAAATCGAGAGGATATGATTTTCTTACCGGAGAGTTTAGCAAGTTTGTTGAGTAGAGAGGCAAAACTAGAGTTACGGTGAACGGCGATCATACGATTGTCCCCGCCAACGTAGCTTAGCTGATTATCGGGTGGACGAGGCAAGATCCTTCCTCCAAAAGTGCACATGAACCGTACACATGGCTGATTATCATACTCCGATCTCGGCGATGATGCCATTGAGTCGTTGTCCATCTCCGGCTGAAGGGTCGAAGACATTTTTTTCTCTTCTCTCTCGTTGAGGATTTTTGTGATTTGTATTTGATTGATACAGCGAGCATATAATTATTAAAGGTGAATGTTTGAGAAGAGTATAGGTTAGAGATACGGGACTGTCATGGACCACATCACCACAGCCCTAGTATTTGAGATTTCTTTGTAAAATCAGTTTAAAAAGACCTAAAATAACCTTGTAAGGTCTAAGTTTCGGAGGTTAAATATATAACACATGAAGTCAAATATACAAGAAAAATTTCATCGAGATCAAAAATAACATGGCATAAATAGAATATAGAGCATGAAGTCACTCGATTATGGAAATCAAGGTTAAAGTTGATGTGGCTGAAGCCTGGTGGACCATAAATTCTTTTCACCATAAAAATAAATGAAAATCCTTCAAACAGCATGAAGACTTAGGGTATGGCTAAGTTAAATTCCCTGAAAACTAATAGTGGCCGTGATTCTATTTTTATATGACAGCCGCATCTCAGCCTTCAGTTAGCTATCAGCGAGAAAACAAGATGCTCCTTAATCATTCACAATACTAATGATATATGCATTGACTATAAAAACTAATACATTTAACATATAGTTAGGATTTTAACAACTTCAAGATAACATATAATAATGGTACGATTTAATATAATTATC
This sequence comes from Raphanus sativus, assembly GCF_000801105.2. Classification (NCBI taxonomy): domain Eukaryota; kingdom Viridiplantae; phylum Streptophyta; class Magnoliopsida; order Brassicales; family Brassicaceae; genus Raphanus; species Raphanus sativus. The sequence goes on along the minus strand of NC_079514.1, from coordinate 26,817,174 downwards.
TATATTTATCCATATCAAATTTCAAACAAAGTTTTTGGCAAAAAATAAATAAATTCAAACAGAGTTTTTGTCTTTGTTAGAGTATTTCTAACTATAACACTATTTTAGCGTCAAAACGGCACTATTTTAATGTAGTTTTTGCACTAAAAAAAGTTATTCTCCAACCACAACATCAAACTTCAAACTAAAAATTATTTTATAATGTTATATGTATTTATCTTTTTATTTATCATTTATTTAATTGTATATTTTATTAATAAAATAAATAAATAGTGTTTTAGTAGAGTGAATAGTGATGAATAGTGTTATACCAAATTTAGTATAAAATTATAGTGTTGCACTAAAATATTGTGATTTTTGCAGTTGAGTTGGAAATAATTTTGGTGTAAAAACTATACTAAAATTGTGTTTTGCAGTTGGATTGAAAATGACTTTACGTTGGGACAGAAAAAGGAAACTTTTTTTATGTATCAAATGATATCGAGCTGAGTTGGTTAACACGACGGATGACAAATTTTATTAGCACTAGTCGTTAGTTCTATAATATTTAATTTGATGTCGCTGCTGCATGTTTTCAGGATTTGGTGAAATTCAACTTTGGATGACACTTTTATAAGCAAATTACTAAGGGGTGTATTCAACTAGGAATTCGAGAATATTACTTTCCTTTCGATCTTTCTCTTCTCGAATACATTTTTCCTCTCTCCTCTCGACCTTTCTCATCCTTCTCTCCTCTAAGTGTCCTTTCAGATCTTGCTCCTCTGGCAGTCGCGTCACATCCTATTCGTGACCGCCGGAGCTCCATCCTTCTGTTTTATTCTTCCCGGTGTCTATGTTGTTCTCTCCATCCGGCGTCTACTTCTGTGTTTCTCTTTTTCCGGCGGGTTTAGTGCGGCGTGTCTCAGATCCGGTTCAGATCCGGTCTCTTTGTTGCTTGTCTAGTCGGTTTCTGGGTGGTGGCGCTTCTTGAGGACGGTGGTTGTGCCTCCTGGAAATGACCTTTTTCCTCTAAGTTTGGTCATTCTTCTATGCAAGTGGTGCGGTGTTAGCGTCGAGAAGCGTTGCTATGATGCATGTTTTGTGTATTGACGTCTTGGCGAGTCGGTGGGGTACGTGGTTGTGGTTTCTCTAGGTCTCAAATTTTGCGAGTCTCAGATCTATCTCCTGAAGCTCTTCTGGTGGTCTCTGGTGGAGGCGCGTGGGATCGTCAGTGGTCGTGCTACGTCTCGATTTCCCGGTTATCCCTCTGGCGGCGCGTGGTGTTGGTGGAGGCGCTTGGTGGCAGCGAATGGTAGGTCCGGCGGCGCATGGTGGTGATGTGTGTTTCCGGAGTTGCGAAAATGTTGGCTCCGTTCACGAGCTATTCCAGTTTCCGGTTGTTTATCCTTCCCACTTCCCTGGAGTTCTCGGTGGTGTGGACTTGCACCCCACTCTCTCATCCCTTTTATTGAACGACTTTGTCTTGTTGACCCCGGTGGTGTTTGCTGTGATTTAGTTGCGGCAGTGGGACATTCGGTTTGCTAGTTTTCTTGTAGGTCTGTTCTCGGAGGGGGAATGTCAGTGTGGTCCGCTCCTACTATATGTGGGTTCGGTAAAGTGGGTGTAGACGGTTCCGACAGGTCGGATTTGGAGACGGCATTCTTCAGATCTGCCTTTCGAACGACGGCGTCGTCGAGTGGAAACTCTCTCTCTTATGTTTTTGGTAGGTTCGTGCATTGATTCTTTGCGCTGGTTTGTGTCGGGTCGGGGTTGTGGAAGCTACATGAGCAGTAGCTTCTAGGTTTCAGGGCGCCTATCCCTCTGTAGCTCGTGGCAACCGTCTCTTTTTCTTCGAACATCCGGTCTGCCTTTGGTCCTTGTCGTTTTTCTGTTGAATTGTTTAGTTTATTTTCTGCATTTCGCTGCTAGTTATCTTTGTAAATCCTGTTAAAATTTCAAAACTTGGTATAATATTTAACATTTTACTAAAAAGAAAATGAATTTGAGGTTATTTGAATTAATATGACAAATCCAATGTTATTCAAATATGTATTTTTAAAAACATTTTAAAATCTAGTGTTATTGAATTTGTCATTTTATAAAATATTTTGAAATCTATTGTTCTTAAACCAAATTTAAGTTGAAGATTTTAAAGTGCTTTTATTTTTGTAGTGTATTTGAGAGAAGTTTATTAGTTATAAAAATTAAAATCTAAATCTCATAGTTTTAGATGAGATTTTAGAATTGTTTAATAAAAATCAAACAAAACTTTCATATTCTAGTTCAATCATCTAAAAACTCATTAAAAATCAAATCACTTCAAATTTCAGATTCAAAACATTCCAGGATGAAGTTTAGTTTGTTAAATAATACGAACGAAAATAATAAATTGATTAAGGAGAAGGTGAGCTTCATGTTTTTTTTTTTTCTAATTACTTGCAATAAAAGTGGTTATCGCTCTCACCATTTCCTGAATGCCTTCTCTCAAGCAGACGAAACTGAGATCCATCTCACAACTAATCTGGTTCACTACTCTCTTTTGGCTTACTGACTTACTGTATTTTGATTAAGCTGTTAAGGGTTATCTACGTTCTTAATTTTTAGCTACTTGCAACACAACAAGTTAGGTCAAGTAACTTGTAGTATTCTAATTTTGGACATATTTTGATATACATAGTGAGAACTCGTATAAATATGAGTCAAATACAAAGTAATAACTTTTGATTATTTGAACAAGTCAAGCTTAATATCTCAATCTGCTAATTTTCATATACTTTACAATTAGCTTGATATGGTCAAATAATCGAATTTATTACTTGCACACTTGATTCGTACAAAATAAGCTGTTAAAATTGGAATATTTACAAGTTACTTAATCAGACTTATTACTTGAATTAAAATACTTAAAGTATTACTTGAATATGAAATCCTTGAAAATTATTTATTTAAGAATAATAAATTTTGGGTTAAAATAAGTCACTGAGCTTAAATATTTTAATTTGGGTATAAATCAATTTTCTTCGTAAAACAAATCTTAACAATTATTTCTTTAAGAATAACAGAAGGTAACAACATTCTTTTGTTGCGACCCCAATTCAGGAAAAAAAGGCGAATCCCTAAACTTTCACGATCTCAATTTCGACGATTTGCCAGAGTAGCTCTTTGGCCATCTCTTAGTGACAAGATTTTGAAAAAACCGCAAAAAGCAAGCATCCAACACACTCTTTACAGCCTCCAGGAGAAGTTGCCTCCTCCAGAACTCAAAGCTGATGGAACTCTCAGATTTCCATGGACTGCAAGATTCGTGTTCAAGAGATCTCAAAGAAGGATCGAAAACGTCATCCCGTATTCGAGAGTGGCTGGGCTGAGAAATTTGCCTTTATGACGACCCTTCCTGGATTCTCTCCCGTTTGAGACCTAGCTGGTAGGTTTTAGGAGTCATGTCTTTTGAGCCTTTTAGTATGATTCTAAAGATGCTCTCTTTTCTCTTTGTCTTTTGCAGACGTGTCCCGCTCGCCTTCGCCTGCGGGGAAGGGGACGATTGAAAGAGTCTTGGAGCTTCCCATCGAGCGTCGTCAGATCCCATTCCTAGTGAGCAAATAATTTTTGGAACGTTGCAATATTTAGGGTAAGCACTTCCTTTATGTCATCTTCTCGGGTTGATCTTCTTGCGGCTGATTTTTTATTTGTTTTCAGGTAACATGGCAGGATCGACAGGAAAAGAAGCACTAACAGCGTATAAGAAGGCCTTGGAAGCATATTCAGCGAAGAAGTCGGCTCCAAAAGCTATTGCCTCAGGCGGAGGCGAAGATGACAATGTTCAATTCATCAGGAGCAGCAAACGTAAATTAGCTGCTAGCCCGGCTCCTTCTTACTCAAAGAAGAAATCAAAAGGCTTAGGACCAGCTCCGAAAACTTCTTCTCCACCTCAGGATGACTAAACCAAAAATTTGGCTAATCTCAGCACCAAAGTGGTCCCTTTGGTTCCTTCTTGCTTACCATAAGGAGATCTTTAAGGGGTTATCCCGTCTCTGCAGGGTGATCTTCTCCAGGTGGGATGTTCTGCTCTTATTCTTATCGCTTGAGCGAATCTATCGATCCTTGATCTCACTGTGTGTTTCTCTTTGGTGATGTCTCAGCTGTTCCACCTTGGGGAAAAGATGACCGAACAAGCTTCAAGCAAGGACGAGGTGGATGCTCTAATTTCTCAACTCCGTGAAGAGAAGGACAAGGTGTCGGCCAGGGAGAAGGAGATCATAGCCCTTAAGCTCAAGGTAAATAATCAGGAAGAAGATGGGATCTTGAGATATATTTCTACACAATATAAGGCTATTGTTAAAGCTATAAGAACTAACAATGTTCCTGAACTGAACTTTGCACATCTTGTTAAAGATTTGGGAATGAAACATTATTTTCATGTGCTTATACACCTCAACAAAACTCGTTTGTTGAGAGAAAACATCAACATCTTCTTAATGTTGCATGTGCTTTCCTTTTCCAATCCAATGTTCATCTGCTATATTGGTCGGATTGTGTTCTTATGGCTGCATTTCTTATCAATCGTATTATTTCTCCTCTATTAGGTAATAAGAGTCCTTTTGAACTAATGCTCAACAAACTTCCTGACTATTCTTTGCTTGTTATTTTGGTTCTCTATGTTATGTTTCTACTTTTCCCAAGGATAAGGATAGACATAAGTTTTCTCCTCGAGATCGACCTTGTGTGTTTTCTATGTTATCCTGCTGGTTATAAAGGCTACAAGGTGTTAGATCTTGATACACAGTATGTTTCTATTTCCCGGAATGTGGTATTTCATGAGACAGTCTTTCCTTTCAAGTTATCCACTTCTTTGGTGCCTGATTTCTTTGCTCATATGCACTTGATCACTCCGATTCTGAATTGCAACATCCCCTGCATTCATTCTGCCGGTACCAACTACTAATGATCTTGCGTCCTCGCCTCTTGGTAATGAATCTGTTTTGTCTAGTGATGTGTGGGTTTTTCGAAACATAGGAAGGCCTAAATTTCATACTAAAGTTCCATCTTATTTGTCTGAGTATCATTGTGCCCTTCTTACTTCTCATTCTTCTCTTCCTTCCCCAATTCATACATCGCCACATCCTATTTCCTCTGTTCTCTCTTATCACCGGCTGTCTCCTTCCTACCATATGTTCCAACTTAATTATTGTCAAAAAAAGAACCCAGAAATTATAAGGAAGCCATGTCATCTGATGTTTCGAAAAGAGCTGTGAATGTGGAGCTAGACGGTATACACCTTAAACAGGACTTGGTATGTTGTTTCTTTACCTCCAGGGAAGAATCTGGTGGGTTGGAAGTGGGTGTTCACTATAAAGTTCAATGCTGATGGCACAATTGAACGGTATAAAGGACGTTGGTGGCTAAAGGCTATACGCAACAGGAGGGTTTTGGATTTTGATGAAACTTTTTCTCATATGGCTAAGTTGAACAGAGTTAAATTGATGTTAGCTCTTGCTTCTGTTGAAGGATGGGAACTTACTCAAATGGGCGTGTCTAATGCTTTCTTGCATAGTGATCTCGAAGAGGAAATCTATATGAGTTCACCTCAGGGATACACTCTGGCTCCAGGCACGATTCTTCCTCCTAATGCTGTTTGTAAACTTCGCAAGTGCATTTGTGGTTTGAAACAGGCATCTAGGAGATGGAATCAAACGTTCACAGATGTTCTTTTGGCTGATGGATTCATTCAGTCTTAGTCTGATACAACTGTGTACACCAAGAGGACAGCTACATGGCTCCTGGCTCTTCTTGTGTATGTAGACGATATTGTCATTGCCAGTAATTGCTCTGCTGATCTTGCTGCTCTCAAGAAGGTGCTCTCTAGTGCGTTCGAGATTAAAGATCTAGGTTCAATGCGGTTTTTCCTCGGCTTGTAGATTGCTCGTTCTACAAAGGGTATCTCGGAATGTCAAAGGAAGTATACCTTGAATCTTCTTGAAGATAATGGAATGCTTGCGTGTAAGCCAATCTCAGTTCATATAGACCCATATGTTAAGCTTAGTAAAGAGACTGGTACTCTGCTACCTTATGCTACTTATAGAGAGCTTATTGGCAGACTCCTCTACTTGACTACCCGTCCTGATATCACGTTCGCGTTTCATAAACTTAGCCAGTTCTTTCAGGCTCCTACTAATGCCTACATGCAAGCAGCTCATCGCATTCTTCGGTATCTCAAAGGCGATCCAGGTCTTGGTCTGTTTTATTCTGCAACGGCGAATCTGTGTTTGAACACCTTTGCTGATTCTAACTGAGCTTCTTGTCCTGATTCTCGACGATTAGTATCAGGTTTCAGTGTGAACTTAGGCACGTCTCTGGTTGCTTGGAATTCTCGCAAGCAGAATGTGGTCAGTCGTAGTACAAAACCTGAATATCATAGCATGGTCGATGTTACACGAGAGATTCTTTGGTTGCAACAACTTTTGCGTGATTTTGGAATCAGCGTTACTGCAACAGCAAAGCTCTTCCGTGACAAACCAATCTTCCACAAGAGGACTAAACACATCGAAATTGACTGTCACACACTTCGAGATCAGTTGAAGCTTGGTACTTTGAGAGCGTTCATGTTGCCAGTGCTAATCAGTTAGCTGACATTATCACTAAACCACTTCACCCTGGACCGTTTCATTATCTTCTTTATTGGATGTCCATGTCAAGCCTTTACACTCTTCCACCTGAACCGGATTAAAGGCTTGAGGGGGCGTATCAAGTGTTATTCGCGTGTTTTTAACTCAGGGTGCACGTTAGTGTGTTATTTAAGATTATGTTAGATAGATTATCCCTTGTATATAAGCTGACTTTACTGTATAGTTACTCTTCATGTTGAGGTGAACATCTCATAACAAACTTTTCTCTCCTTCATCGTTTTTCATCTTCTTCAACATTCATAATCTTGTTAGAAGCTTCATTTGGCAAAGAAAGATTATTCCTCTTCCAAGTATCAAAGAAAAAATATGCTGTTTCATGTTATTGAAATTAAATTTATTTTATTACAATATCGCAAACAAAATCCTGGATATATAGGCAATAAATATTTCAAAGAAAAAGTATGTTGTTTCATCTGACATATATTAAATATATTTTCTAACAATATCACAATTTAATTTTTTGATGAGTTCGAAATTTTAGTAATGAATATGTAAATAAAGTTTCCAATAAAAATATGAGAAAATAGATATCAAAATTTAGTCAATAATTAAAAATTATAATATAAATATACTGTGAAAACCAAAATTCGCCTTGTGAGAATTTATAATGAAGAATGCAAAGCTTTTGAGGGGGGTTCGGATTTTATGCAAAAACCAATGACACGTAATAAAGAAGAGTGGAAACGAAATAACCTAATACGAAAAAACAAACTTAGAAACAATATATTATACTCTGAATATGTGTATGAGTGTTCCATAGATAGAATCTTGCGAGACAAAAAATCGCATGAGAAAAAGGCAGTAAAATCTAACTAAGTTTGATAGAACAACCTAAGCCAAAAGATCACATGCGAGTCGCAACTCGATTACTAGAAGACGAAAATAAAGGCTAAGGTTTCTAATTACAGAGAGTTTCGAGATCTAGGTTCCTTCCCCCCCTTTTTCTCTGTCTCGCCTTTATTTATATAGTCTTCCAAGGTCGGCCGATATTCCTTTTCTCTGTAGATTCACATCTTCCATTTCCTCCTATCTGCCTTATTTTTTTGGGATCCTACAAGAAAATATTTTATTCTCGTCTTTTTTTCATTATCCTCTTTAGGTAAGATAAAACTGTAATTGGGATTAGGCCACTTCACATTCTAAATCGTAAGTTGGCTGTGCCGTGTTATAGGCAGTTTCAGACCATTTTACAACTTACCCATTTTTACGATTCTTCTCGAAAAAATCATCAATTTGCACAAATCTGCAGTTATTTTGCCATTGGTCTACGAAACGATAAAATCATCAGTTTCTTTTTTTTTTTCTCGAAAACATTATGGTGTTCAAGTTAACTGTTTCTGACTTGACATTTGGTAATTTTCACGGTAAACAAGGTCATGAATAAACAAACATGTGTTAACCACCTAAAATGAAAGAAACAGATCTTATAAACAAAGATAAAAACAGATCTCATAATAGTTCTAATCCTGTTAAAAACAGATTCGATTGTAACATCCACATCAATATCATCAACTCCTAGGGACCTATGATGCTGGAGACTAAAGTTAACAAATCAATATTGCTAAGAAGAGATCGTGATTGAGAAATGATCCAAAGAAGCATATGGTTACTTTCTTGAGCCACCCTCAGTGGCAAATGCTTGCAGCTGCTAAGCCACGACTAATATGACATGTAAGAGAAATACACACAAATTGATGATTTTCAGAAAATAATCAAGAAAATCAAATAAAATTCATAAATTCAAAAAAAAAAAAAAATAAATAAATTATAAAGATCGATAAAAATTAGGAAATGTTTAATAAAATATGGAAAAATAAAAAAATACAAAACATTAAAATACTGAAAATGAAAATAGTTTATAAAAAGTCAAAATAAAATATTATAATTTTTAAAAGAATTCAAAAAATGTAAAAATTTAATATTTAACAAAATGTGTTAAAATCCTATTATATCTCATAATATATTTTTACAGTGATATGATTAGATTTGGCACCATCACCACTATGTCAAACCCGAACCGAAAATTTTCAAGCGTCTTGTTGGGTCCAAATCTCATATGCCTACCTAAACACCAAAGAGGTTTGTGTTCAAGTACTTTTCATTTTCAATTTTTAATTTTTTGATTTTTTGGACTTTTATTTTTGCCGGTTTTTTTATAAATATCCTATTTTCTAATTTTTATCAATTTTAACAATTTATTATTTTTATTTTTTGAATTTCTAATTTTTTTGTTTTCTTTTTTACTAATTGTTTTTAATTTTAATTGGAATTTAAAATTTATTTTTATTTTATTATATTTTTGAATTTATAAACTTATCTTTATTATTATTATTATTTTTGGAATTTATGAATTTTATCTTATTTTCTTGGTTTTTCATGAATTTGTATCAATTTTTAGAATTTATATGATTTCTATCTAATTTTATTTGTTTTGTTAATTAATGTCGGGCTATAGTATCTGGTTTTCGTCTTGGGCTAAAGCTAATAAAGCCCACTTCGTATGCGTCTTAAGCCCAGCAAGTTGCTTAGGGCTTACGCTCTACCTGAGTATAAAAGGAGCTGCTTATTGTTACTTGAAGATTACGGGAAACATCAGCAGATCAGAGCAGTCAGGTTAAGGTGAATTGTCTTGGTTAAAAGATCGTTCAATCATACTTGAGTTTACGGATAGAAGAAGTAGAACTAGGTTAATAGTTCTCAGCTCATAACTTCGGTGTTGAAGTGGTTAGAGCTTACATCTCTTGTATTACTCTCTTTGTATTTGAGATAGTGGATTGGAAGCGTAGTCTTTCCCCCAGACGTACCTAACGGGAACTCGGTAACCAAATTTGTCGTGTCTTGTCTCTTAAACAACCTGTCAAATAAACAAACATCAAGTTAGTGTTGAGGTTAATCGATCTAGTAGTTCAGCTAATCATATTTAAGCTAACTAGTTAGAAGGTTTAAACGACAATCAATTCAGAATAAACTTTACAATTAAAATAATTAAAAATTTTTTTTAACATAAACCAAACAGCTATATCACCAATTTTTACATGTTAATGAACAATAACCGTTTACAGTTTTGATGTGTGCAACAAATAAGTTAGTTTCGATATTTAATATATTTTTGAAACGAGTTTTATTGTTTAAAATGTTAGAAGTTGAACTCAATGTTTAAATTGCAAAACTTTTACCAATTTCATTGTTTTTTACGAGATTTTCCCTTTATAAACTTTAGATCCGGAAATCACAGTAAAGCAAATATTCTTGCCTTCCTTGATTCTACATAATCACCATCATGAACTCTTATCTATTACACCATCACCATCACCATGCTGCTCTCCACAGTCTCTACTAGATATCTTTTGAGGAATCAAAGAATGAGGTCATAGCAAGAAGTTTTACTGTCTACAAGAAGCAAACCTGCAAACCCATACGGGGATATTACCAAAGTCTAACAAGTCACTATACATCAAGACCCGTTTCAGTAATTACATGGTTTTTGAACCTTACGGAGATACTTTTCGCTTCCGATTCCACTCAAAAAATTAAATATTGTGAAGTGTTTAGATGACACCGTTCGTGGGGAACAAAAATTAGGAGTGTTTAGATGACACCTTTTAGACCTAATAGTGAAAGCCTATGACGACGTCGACGAGATCGAAGAGAGGTCGACGAGATCGAGAAGATCGCGGAGTCAGTTACGGGAATAACGGAATCGAGATTACAAAAGGAAAAGGAAAGCGAAAACCCGAGAGAGAGAGCACATTACACACTTTTACTTTTCTTACTTTGTCTTAGATCTCGATCTTGATCGATCTCCTTGTTATAGTCAATTTTTTTGTTACTCTTTGTAATCGATTTCTTATTCAATAAAAGTCCATTTTGTCAACTGATTTCCGATTACATCGTTATATTCTAAGGATATCTTTGCCCACATCTTTTGTCATTCTCCAGTTTACTTTAAAAACACTACAAAATACTGAGTGTAAATTTTAGGTTCAACAATCTTCTTCTTGCAAAGGTGGTTCTTCTCCAGCAACAATCCGTCCACGAGGTGTAATTTTGATAGCAGTTAACCAATTTATCTCAGAACTTCGAAAGCGAGGGTATGGAAGGAAGGTAACTTGTTCGGCTTGGGAAGCTAAGATGAAAGGCTCGAATTTGTTGTATCTTCTCCCAGAATGGATATCCACAATATCAAATTTGTTAAACCGAACACCGCGGTTCTCAACGGGGTCAAACCACTTGCATTTGAAGAGGATGCATTTTAGCTTCAACAACTCTGGAAATTCCAACAATCTCCAGCAAGATCCCGTAAAAATCTGTTTCGCCTTTCACACATATTCCGTAGTTACTTGTTGCCCGATGTGTCCCACACTCATATGTATGGAAAGTGAAATCTCGTGTGAAGTACATAGGTGATGTGGTGACCTTTGCTACTGGACCTTGGACCAAATCATGAAACCATACAAGGTAATATGGATCGTCATAATCAACCTACAAATTAATACAACACAGTTAGACTTTTACATTATTATAGTACCAAAGATTGCTTAATATTTTAATATTACATGTCCTTTTAACCACTTGACAAAGTGCTTATCTTTCCTTGCATCCACCTCGGTTGCGGATATTCCTGGTATTGCTTCTTCAACTTGAGATACAAACAGGCTGCAAATTAAACATATGCATCATATCATATAAGTAACACCATATCATATAATTAACATCGTATCATATAATACACACCAATATTTACCTTTCAAACGAATGCGTCACAGCATCCTCCCAGTTAATCAGAATATAAGTGTGGGCATTATGCTTATCCTCTTCATTGGACCACCATACTTCTTTCAGTCTACCACCAAACTGTCCAATTTGGCCGAAAATGCCAGGAACACCGTTTACTACATAAGATTGCGGTACTCCACCATCATCATATCTTCTAGGAACTCTTTTCCTCGTACGAACCGTTGAAGCAAAGTAGTATAATGTGAAGTTAGATGTTTCTGCTGTCAAACTTCCAGCAACAATTGAACCTTCCACCTTTCCAAGATTTCTTGCTTTCCCCTTCAAATATTTTATAGAGCGGTCATATGGATACATCCATCCGTTGTGAACACGAAACAAAACTTCGTACGGGAGGTGGACAACTAGATGTTCCATGACGTTAAAAAATGATGGAGGAAATATCTTCTATAGGTTGCACACTATGATCGGAATGTTCTCATGAAGTTGTTCGATGACTTCTTCCTTGAACGTACGTTTGCTAAGGTCTCTGAAGAAAGCTCTGATCGTATATATATATATATATTATGAAATATTACTAATTTGGTTTATATTTGCAATATATATATATATATATATATATATATATATATATATTTTTTTTTTTTTTGCAATATATATATATATTATTAATTAATATTTATCTGCAAGTGCTTCATATACATTTGTTGGAAGGAGCTCAGCAAAAGCGAATGGAAGTAGTCGTTGCATAAACACATGACAATCATGACTCTTCACTCCTAAGAACTTTTGACCTCGTTCAACACATCTTGACAAATTTGAAACGTAACCATCAGGGAACTTAACTTCTGATGCAACTCAGTCAAACAAAGTTGTTTTCGCTTCTGATGACAATCGGAAGATGGGAACAAGAACGTTTTCATTGCTCTTGATATGTAACTCACTTCTTGAGAAAATATCGGGTAGGTCCATCCTTGACTTTTTTTATTTTTTATCTTTCCTGGGACGTTCAGTATTGTATTCATGATGTTGTCAAAAAAATATTTTCTATATGCATCACAACCAGGTTGTGGCGTAAAAAAAGATCCTTCCAGTAAGGTAGCTCCCAAAATATACTCTTCTTATGCCAATTGTAAGACACCGCATACCCATCAGGCATATTTCCAGGAACATGCCAGTTTCCTCCTTTCTTCACAGTTTCCCGAGCTCCGTAATAATCAATTTCCTCCTCGATCTGCTAGCCAGTGAGATATGGAGGAGGACTGTCTCTGACAACTTTGTTTTTCCTAAACAATGTCTTTTTTTCTGTAGGGATGGGCAATGGAAAGAAATAGACGATGACAATCAAACCAAAAACTCTTTCTACCATTCTTCAGTTGAAAAGCATCCGTAGATCCAAAACAATATGGACAAGATAACCTTCCACGAGTTGTCTAGCCAGACAACATTCCATAAGTAGGAAAGTCACTTATCATCTGCTCGCATCGTAAAATTAGTTTTCATGGAACAATCATAAGTTCTTACCCCTTCTGACCACAATTCATTTAGCTCATGTATCAGTGGTTGAAGAAATACATCCAACGACCATTTTGGATGCTTCGGCCCAGGGATTAATATGGTCAAGAATAGAAATTCTTGTTCCATGCACATGTTCGACGACAGGTTATACGGCGTAAGAATAACTGGCCACAAAGAATATTGTCTCCCAGACATACCAAATGGACTCAGATTTTAGACTTTCACCAATTCAAGGTGAAAAGGGGTTCCATTGGTGCATAACCCAAGATAGACATTCCGAATATTTGTAGTGAAATCTGGGTATACCTTGTTGAAATGTTTCCACGCTCTTGCATCTGATGGGTGAGCGATCTCACCATCTTTCTGGACATGTTCAGCATACCACCTCATCCATGCAGCAGTCCTCTCCGATTGGTATAATCTTTTTAACTTGTCTTTAATTGGTAGGTACAACATCCTTTGGTACGGTACCATATTCCTCCCACGTCCTTGCGGTATGAATCGTGGTTTCTTGCAGAATCGAAACTCTTCTAACTTCTCATCATCCGTCCAGTAGATCATGCAGTTGTCGATGCAAACATCTATCATCTCTGAAGGCAACCCAAGACTATAAACCAATTTCTGAATCTCATAATAAGATTCAGCTGACACGTTTTCTTCTGGCAAATACTCTTTGAAAAACTCCGCTCAAGCATCCATGCAATTCTCAGGTAAATTATGATCCGTCTTAATGTTCATCATCCTAGCTGCTAGAGACAATTTAGAGAGACCTTCTTTACAACCAGTGTAGATTGGTTGATTTGCAGCAACTAGCATTTCATAAAACTTTTTTGCATCCAAATTAGGTTCTTCTACATTTCCAGTTTCATGAGCTATTGTTGTAGTTGTTTCTAAAAATGCATCAGTAATCATGTCTTGGACCCTATCATGATCTACCATCTGCTTCTCCTGATGATAACTAGATTCATTATGCAAATGATTTGGTTCTTCACTATTACCAGCATCGTCAAAATTATTACTACTACTAGCTTTGTTTCCACCATAACCCTCTCCATATTGATACCAAATATAATATTGTGGTGTAAATCATCTGTTTACTAAGTGCTTCCATACAGTTTCACTACGAGCAATTTTGAATTCTTGCATTTCCGACAAGAGCAGAATATCTTACCGCTTCCTGCGTGATCGGTGTGCAGCCCGCCTGGTGCATGAATGTCTCTAGCCCGCTTAGAAATGCATCCGTCACTCTACATGCAGAATCTTTATGCAGATACATATAACTTCGTAACTCGTAAATATTATAGCCATCAGCCATTTTTTCTGTATTTTTTTTTCTCTGAATTCGTTTGTGTGTTGTTAGAATTGAGAAATGACCATATATATAGACAATTTTTGAATTTGTTAGGTGAAGGTATAACATGGATTTTACAATGAAAATGTTTAGTACGGTTTTACATCGTTTTTACATCTCATTTACAACTAATTTACAACAAAGTTAGTTAATTTAAAGTCCACTAAATACACGTTTCCACCTAAAGTAAAGATAACATGATTCGTCGTAAATCACTCGTACATGTACAACGAGTTTACGACCAATTTGTCCTTTTCCACATAAAGTCCTCGTAAACTTACATCTGTTTTACGACGAAAGTGTTTCATTGTAATTTTACAACTGCTTAACGAAGAAAGTTCATTTCTACGTAACTTCGTCGTAAACACCTCGTAAATGTACGAGGAATTATTTTCCTCATAAATTGTCGTTGTTACAGACGCGTTTTCTTGTAGTGTGCCCAATAAGAACATATAATTGTTTGTCCTTATCCCTATCATCACAAGTTCATAACAAAAGTTAAAATATTCAGAATCTATGACTCTTGTAAGTAACAATCATTTAGAGATGCATAGATTCATATTTTTGAAACTGAGAATGTCCAAAACACAGAATGAGGGACCAAAAGAATCATAAGAAAACAGAAACATGATACCATCAAGTCCCTCAATCTCGCACTCGAACTTCAAGCTTATTGCAATCAGAAAATCAGTTAAAAGACAGAATAAAAATGCACAAAAGACAGGCCAGTTAAAAAAGAAATAACATTACCTATATAGAGCTCTGATCTTTCCATAAGTAGCATTTGCTCAGTATCCTTTCCAAGTAGTTCCTCTTTATCTTCACAACCTAACATCTACATATGACGAAGAAATTCAAGTTAGAGAATAAAGAGAGTATCAACACAAATCCAAGACAACGGCTAAAACCCCAAATCGATTTATACTGAAACCTAAATCCCAAATCAATCCCAAACCCTAGACTGAAAATTGATAAACAAATCTTATGAGACACTATCACACCGAACTCCACTACAAGAAAACAGACCTATTGCAATGAAAATTTGCAAGGGGAAATTTTCCTCGCAAATTTGCGACGTATTTGCAACGAAATTGCAAGAAAAAATATAATCCTCGCAAGTCTCTTGCAAATTTGCGAGAGAAACGTTTCGCTTGCAAATTTGCAAGATATTTGCGAGGAAAACATTTCTCTCGCAAATTTGCAAGAGATTTGCGAGGGTAGATTAAAGCATTCTCGCAAATCCCTTGCAAATTTGCAAGAAAACAATTCTCTCGCAAATTTGCAAGGGATTTGCAAGAACTTTATATGTCTATTTTGTTTTCTCACAATTCAAAACTTGAACTAATATTAGTAAGTATTAAATATCAAAACTTTATAATTTATACAATAGATACACATCAAGTAAATTTCCCAAAAAAAAAATTCACATTAGTTATTTGTTAAACAACAAATACAGAATACACAGTAGTCCACCAAATTATACCAAACCCCTAAATAAAATCTTAAAGTTATTGATTTGCAAGGAGTTTACAAGGAATTTGCAAAGGATCCCTCACAATTCATTTGTTAATTTGCGAGAGAATCTAATTTCCCTTGCAAATTTGCAAGGGTTTTGCAAGAGGCTCGTTGCAATTTCCTTGCAAATCCATGTTTTCAAGCTTTAGTTTATCTTTTTAAATCCCTAAACCCTAAATGAATTTTAAACCCTAAAATCTAAACACAAACTCCAAACTTTAATATTCTAACATCAAATCTTAAATTTAACTTAAAATATTAAATATAAACTCAAAAATTATTTCTTTTTTAAAAATCAATCTCAAATCTCAATACTCTAAACCTTTAACCCTATACTTAACCTCTATTCTAAATTCATAACTTTAAATCTAAACTCTAAATAAAAACTTTTCCAACATAATTATAATTCTTAAAATATATTCAAATTTATTTTCAAACTTTAGCTTAAAATCTTAAATCAATACCCCAAACTTTTAACCCTTAAACCCTATATATATTATACTCCAAATTAACCAATACCATAAACTCTAACTAAAATCTTAAAACTAATATTTTTTTATTATTTAACTTCAAATTTTAAATTGCTTATAGAGTAAATTTCAAAAAGTAAATATAAAGAAACATATTAATGTATAGAAAACATAACAAAACCCTAAAACACTTTAACCATAAATTTGCAAGGAAATTGCAATGGTTCCCTCGCAAATCTCTTGCAAATTTGCAAGGGATTAAGTTCCGTCGCAATTTGCGAGGGACTTGCGAGCATTCCGTTGCAATTCCGTTGCAAAACTACTTTCCTTACAAAATCATTTTTCCCAACTCAAACTTTAAATAAAATCTGAATTTTATATATAATATATATATATAATATATCTAAAACTATATACAAAATTAAAATTTTTACATTATACATTTCAAAAAACACTAAACAACACAAAAAACAAAATCACTAATCTAACTCAAACCCTAAAATCTCTATATATATACTCTATATCCCAACTCACTAATCTAGACACTAAATCTAATACTTTCAAAGTTAGACATAAGTTGAATTTTAAACCATAAATTGAATTTCAAACCATAATCCTATATACAAATTGTAAAACTCTAAATCTTTTCAAAATTTAATTTCAAGTATTATGCTTTAAACCACACACTTAAAACTTTAAAATATCAACACTTACTTCTAATTTTTGATAAAAACACTTTTTAATATAGAAAAAAACTAAATGCTAGACTGTTACTAAACAAATATCTAACTCATGTTATAACTTTCAAATAGAAAATCATAAATATAATTCCCTAAACCCTATACTCTTAACACTAAACCTTATATCATAAATACTAAGCCTTTCATTTTAAGATTGTAATCTTCAAATTTAAATTACACATACAACCATTAATCTTAAACACTATTATATAACACTTCTATTCTCCTCTATCTGTACTTTTAAAACTTAAACAAACAAAAAAACTTAATTAATAATATCTTTGCTGTTCAGGAAAAAAAGAAAAGAAAAATAAAGTATCTTTGCTAGTTTTTCATTGGCTGAAAAGAAGAGTGCATGGATTGAAAATCTGAACCATTGATAACAAGAAATCAAAGGTCAAGATTACTTAGTTTTGTGTTTCTTATTTCTCTCGACACATCTCAACTTCTCCATTATTCTTCTTTCCGACACTCTCATCTCCTCTCTCTCTCTCTCTTAAAATCTCATCTCTTCTATTCTCTTGAATATTCTTTTACTTCTCCTCTCGTCTGACAAATATCTTCTCCTTTTTGCTCTCATCTGACGAAACTCACTCTCTTCTATTTCATTTTTTCAACTAATCTTCTTTCTTTTTTTTTGGTTCACAACCTAGCTAATCTTCTTTCTTTATCTTGTGTGTTCCTCTTTTTTTCGCCTAATCATCTTAAGTTCATGAATCATTGTGTCGAAGAGTCGTCATGTTCTCACCGGAGAAGGTACAAATCTCCTCCTCTATCACCAAGAAACGAGTTCTACAGCCTTAACTTTGACTCTCGCCGTCCCACCACTCAACACTACCACGGTTCGACCTCTCTATCTCTCTCTGTCTATCTATTCTCTCTGTTTTGAACTGATTTCTTTGTTTTAGGGTTGGAAGAGGCATGGCGAGGCAGACAGAAAGCGTGACCAGAGACGGAAGAGACAGAGAAGGAGGAGGCGGCTAAGAAGATTAGGCTTAGTTTTTTTTAAATCTAGGTTTGGTTTTTTTTCTAAGTTTTGGTTAGATTTGGTTATGAAAACCTGTTTAGGAAGATCCATAGATCTAGGTTTACTTTTTGTTTGTTTTGATTTTTTTTATTTGGTTTAAATTTGTAAACGTATTGTAACTGTAATAAACCAATTTTGATTTATAAATAAAATTCATTTGGTAAAATTTAAATTTTGTAAACTGGTTTAATTAATAAACCATTTCAACTAATAACCCGATTTTAATTATAAACCAAATATATATATACACATTTATTTGTGTTTTCTATTTTAATATTTTTTAAAAATATTGCGAGGAAATTGTGTTTCCGTTGCAAATTTGTGAGGAAATATATTCCGTTGCAAATTTGCGAGGAATATATTCCGTTGCAAATTTGCGAGGAAATATACTCCGTTGCAAATTTGCAAGGAACCGTCCTCCGTTGCAAATTTGCGAGGAACCGTTATCCGTTGCAAATTTGCGAGGAAATTGCAAGCGTTTTCTATTTGCGACAAAGGATTTGCGAGGAATATGTTTCCGTTGCAATTTCCTTGCAAATTGCGATTTGCAAGGGAATTGCAATGATTTTTTCCCTTGCAACAGGTGTGTTTTCTTGTAGTGCTCGTCCTTTGATCCAAATCTTAACCTCTAATTGATTTGAGACCCTTAATCTCAAATCCATCCCAAATTCTATACAAAATGAACGAAGAACAAACCTTACGAGGCACTGTCACCTATAATCGACCATTCCTTTGACCCTAATCAACACCTAACTGATTTTAACAGAAACCCTAGATCTCAAATTGATCTCAAGCCCAAAACCCACTGAAAACGACACAAAATAGGAAATAAGAAACAAAAAATTATCTCTTGGTCGGCAAGATGTTAAAATCAGATGAAAAAGACAGGATGTCAAAGATTCCGACGAAAAAGACTAGAAGAGGCTCGGGTTTGAGAGAGAGAGAAATATGGATTAGGTTTAACTTCGGATAATTGATCGGAATTCATGAACCGAACCGAACTGAGGCAATAACCGAACATATTTGAAACATCCTCCGATCGATTTGCTCCCTATAACCGAACGATAACCGAATGGCATAATGATCGGTTTGGTTTGGTTTAGAATCCCATGCCTAAAATTATCTTTCAAATGGTAATTTCTTGTATTATTCATTTGTTCCAATAATATATAGGGCTAGACATAACTGTACAAGATTTAATGCAAATTGAGATGTCGTCAAATTTGTTGATCGCTCATTTGTCTTTTAGCTTTGTTTGCAGGTATAAATCTCCTAACAGGATGATAAAAGACAAATCTCCTAAACTAGTTTCTATGTTTTTTTGTCAATTGTAACTAAAAGAAGGTTATAGCTTTGAAAATACAAAAGAATTATATTATAACTGTGTAAATGAACAGCTGGTAACTTCAAATTTGATTGCACAACGTTAATTTTTTTTTTACCGTTAAATCTTTTTTCTAAACGAAGATGACATGTTTGAGAACAGTTTGCACTTTTGAAAAGGTGAATCCTTACATATCCCAACGGTGATTTGTCATAATTGGCACCTCATATCTACTATATTATATATACTGTATGACAAACTAATCATTGATTAGTGATTGAATCGCAACTTGAAACTTTCCTTCTATATTGTTTTGTTTAACAATATATATACGTGTATATGCTTTTTCATGGTGATCCACTAACTTGTCTCTTTAAACCTGATTGAGTCTTTCATCTTCTTCTTTCCTTTGCCTTCCCATTCTTTTCTTTGAGACTCCTGTTTTTTCATTAATATTCTTTTTGTAAATATGTTTTGTAATTTGTCAAGAGAGGCTTCTGAAGGAAGCATATAATTAAAAGAAAGGCCGTTTCTCTATTCTTCTATTTTTGTTTTCATCACTTCTTTTCCAACGAATATCTAAGATTACAGGTGAATTTATCGCAAATCATTTACTAATTTCTGTAAACATTAAACAAAACCAAATCAATACTCTATTTAGTGCTCATGTATTTGAACAGATGGCGTTGGTGTATATGGTGATCACCTTATAAAATATTTTTTTTTTGACAACAATAAAATATTTAATTTGGAAACCAAAATGTTGTCAAATTATATAACACCAGCATTAATGTGCTTTTATAAAGTTCAGTTTTGATGCTTAGATCTTGCAATAAAAGATATATAAGTCAGAGGCATTAATTCCAATCCATTTCCATGGAAAAACCTTATTCATATATCACATGCTTTCTATACTCTTTTTCCCTTTATGATCTTTCTCTACTTGCTTATTTTTTTGTATATATGAATGAATGCTTGTTTAGTAAGTTAAATACTGAAACCTTCATTTTTGCTAACAAAAACAAAACTTGAAGTGTGAGAGAGGAGACTATTGTTGGGATTCTTCAATCTTCACAATAAGAAGGAACTGCGGTAATCAAGTTTACAGAACCAATAATCCAAGACAAATTTTTGTGAAACGTTTGTGGTTTTGTAATCTCTTCACCATGGCAATGAAAATGAAGGGCATCTACAAAGGCTTCAAACGCATCTCTCAAATATTTGGTAAGCTTTACCCTTTTCTATCTTCATAAACTTTCGTAGTTTAGTTTCTCCTCATGTTAATACTACTTGAACAAATACTGAAATGGCTATCACATTTAATATTTTCTTCCACATAGTTTGCTAATCCATTACACCAAATGGATATCACTTCATTCACTTATACATGAGTTTGTAGCTTACTTCATGTAATTATTTATTAGTTGTAAGGAACATTTTATGTTTCAGAAAAGAAACACTAATACATTATGAAGTTAAATAATTATTATGTTTCAGCCATGGAGAAAGAGAGGGACGAAATAAAAATTGGGTATCCAACAGATGTAAAACATATGGCTCATATTGGATTGGAGGGTTCCTCTAGCAGTGGTCCTGGTTGGGTAAGTTCTTTAGTTAGTTGTTTTCATTTTTTTGCTTTGATACTTGTGTGAAAAATATACTATCTAATTAACAAGTAAACAATAAAATGTAAATCAGTAATTTATAGCTAAACTGTTGTATTTATTGTGAAGATGAGTGAGTTTAAGATCGGAGCTGATCAGGCTTTATCTCCAAGAGCCTCATCTTTTAGTAGTGCAAGACCTTCTTCTTCTTTTTTCACTTCTTCTTCCACTGGTAAGTGTAATTAATTAGAGTGAACTAGCTAGTTACACTACGTTATTTTTAATTTATTTTTGAAACAAACTATGTTGATTTTGTATATGTATAATTTGATCTAGGATCGAGTCGACGAACAATATGTGATACGCCAAGAGATATACCTCCAGTTACTCCATTAAATTTACCAAAAAATAACAACAAGAAAAGTAGAAGAAAGAAGTCGGCTTCATCATCATTATCTCCAAAATCTTCAAGATCATCTATTTTATCTAAATCTTCGTACAAATCAACTGTATCTCGACTAATCTAAAACATATCATAATAGGGGCTAGAGAAAAAAAAATCAAAGTTCGATCGCCAGTTTGTGCATACTTCAGGGTTTTTCTGATTTGTTTTCCGATATGTGTAGTAGACATGTTGTAGTGTTTAGAGTTTGCATTTTTATGAAAATAAAAAGAAAATAGGAAAGAAAAAGCAAGGGATTTTGTGTGACATGGTGGTGACTTGTGTTGTCGTAATACTTTTTCTTTTCTTTTTTGGTAAAAAGTGTTAAAATTCATTTACCATTTTGAAGCCCATCGCATAAGGATAGATATTGACGCACACAAAACTCCAAACTGGGAAGGCAATTAACACAGAGACACAAAAACCATAGGAAGCATAGCTGAAGCATTTGATTGGAGAAACAGAGCCAATCTAGCTGGGGTAGCCTTGACAGTTGACCCGACTATCTTGACTCGACTCTCTACAGACAAAAACGAGCTGAACAGTATTTAAGCCAAAGACTCAAAATCTGCAAAAATGGAAAAGAACTCGCACTACCAACTCTAACCAAATGGCTGAACATTGGCACTGGGATGGCAATATTCTTAAGCAAATCAACGCCACGACCGCTGAAACATCTGACCCCATAACTCCATACCAGAGAACCGGGACAAGTCCATCCGTGATGGTGAGACCAAACCAAGACGAAGAGAGTGAGGAGGGGGCACAAAGAGAGAGCAGCCACTGTATGAGAAAGGCTGCACGCGCCGACCCACATAGTATGAATAACCATATGGCTGTTCGAACCGATGTGTATGTGCCAACAAAACAGAGCTCTATCGCCTCGTTTTAGACAAAACCACACCACCTATCAACACAAAGACACCCAGGACTGATAGAAAAGCACGCTTTACTTACTCCACTCCTGCCTTAGAAAAGACACCCTGGACTGAAAGTTGTTGTTTTAGCTTTATCGAAGAAGAAACTGAGAATTGTAGAGAGATGATTGTAAGACGAAGTGATGGGCCGTGAGAGGTCACTAGTTGCAATTATTGAGAGATTGATAGGAATATGACTTTGATTCTTATCAAATTGGTGTGTGTGACGATCGGATCGAACTTTCAGCGCGATGATGAACGAGATCGAGGAGATATTTCGAAGACTCAACTAACTGAATGATTCTGTTGCAGATTCTTCAATTCGAATGGATAAATTGTCCGATTCCGTGGAGGCATTAGCTCAACAACAAGCGTCAGTTCATGCGACGATGTTGAACCTTATGCTATTGGTACATGAGAGGATTTAGACAATGGAGGAGGAAGGTTTACTGTTTCATAACCAAAAACATCTGATTCATGTAAAAGCTTCGACCTCAGAACCTGGCCTTACTAATAGCACATTAGGAGCACATAATATGTCACAGATGATGCCGATAGAGAAAGTACGATTAATTTTTTTTTGATATGCTTGTGATTGATGGAAAGAATCCACATGGATGGATAGCTCCTGTGAACATCTCTTTTTTCATGGCATATTTTCTGATGCCGAGAAACTAGAGTTAGTTTCAATGAGTTTGGAAGGACTAGTGTTGAGTTGGTTTAATTGGGAAGAGAGGCATGTTCCTTTTGATAGCTGGTCTTTCTTGAAGCGAAGATTATTGAGACGATTCGGAAGCTCTCAAATGCGTACACCAAAGAATGTCTTGGCTGGTTTGCAGCAAACATGATCAGCGGTTGTGTATGTTCAAGAATTTGAGGAATTATCTACCCAAATTATTGGAGTGGATGATGAAATGTTGGAAGCAATTTTAAGGGGGGACTTAACCTGAATTGAGAGAAATAGTGAGGATACAGGAACCTCGAGATCTCTTTCATATGATAGAGAAAATGTTAGAGATGAAAGGCGGGTTGTTGTGTAAATCAATGGTGACTGTTAAAATTGATAGGTCTAGAGGAAGTAAATAAGCCCAGAATACTCATTTACGTTCATCTTCAGCTTACAATATAAAAAACAGTTGGCATACGAAACCAGTGTTACTCGAGAAAGATAGTAAATGGGAGAAATAGGGGACAAAACAAAGTCAACAACGAATTAATACGGACCAGAATGAGCGCATACACTTAACACCAGCAGAGTATGAGTATCAATTGTGTTACAAGTGTAGCCAAAAAGATTTCTATGCTCATGTTTGTTCCAATAAAGAACTTCAAGTGTTGACAGTGATTGAAGTGTATAAAGTGGAGCTTATAGAGGAGGAATTATTTACACGATTCAAGATGAAGGTGGCAAAGCTATAGAACTGATGGAGTTGTCATTGAATGCATTTTTGGGTCAACCATCTCTAACGACCACAAAACTGAGAGGTTTAGTGGGGAGGGGGGGGGGGGGGGGGAAGAGAAGTGATTTTGATGTTGGACAGTGGTGCCACTCAGAATTTCATCTCTCCGATGTTGGCCAGACAAGCTCAGTTGAGGATAACTAAACACGGTGGTTTGGATCTAATTTTGGAACTGGTGTAGCAGTTTCAGGAATCGAGTCTGTGCAGCAGTGAAATTTCAAGTTTCTCATGTGGAGTTTCATACTGATTTCATAGCCTTGGAGTTAGGCAATATGGATGTGATATTAGGGGTTCAATGATTTCAAACTTTGGATCAATGTCAGATGAATTGGGAGACACATGAATTATTTTTCTGGTATAAGAATCTTATTGTCACTTTGTGTGGAGATTCTACTTTGCACTCCAGGAAGTTATCATTTTGTTCTTTGATTACTGAAGATACTACTATTAAGACTCAAGCTCAGGTGCTCTGTTTTGAGGAGAACAGTCAGGAACCGGGGAGATACTGGGTGAATTTGAAGATGTCTTTGCGGTGTCTTCTGAGTTTCCTCTTGTAAGAAACCAAGAGCATGCAACAACTTGTTGTCAGGAACATGCCGTATTAATGTTCGTCCATACAGATATCCACATGCTCAAAAATAAGAAATGGAGAAACAAGTTAAAGATATGTTGGAAGCATGCATTATATGTTATAGTCATAGTCCCTTCTCAAGTTCAGTGATATTGGTTCATAAGAAGGATGGTACATGGCGCGTCTATGTTGATTACAGAGAACTGAATCGTGCCACAATAGCTGATTGTTTTCCTATTCCGGTGATTGATCAACTTCAAGATGAAATTTATGGAGCAGTGGTTTTCTCGAAGTTGGATTTAAGGGCTATCATCAGATTCGAATGGTGGAGGAAGATGTGGAGAAGACATCATTCAGAACTCATGATGGCCATTATGAATTTCTTGTTATTATGCCTTTTGGTTTAGCAAATGCTCCAGCAACCTTCCAAGTTGTTATGAATGAGTTGTTCAGATCTTACTTGTGAAACTTTGTCTTGGTTTTCTTTGAGGATGTGCTGATATATAGAAAGTCAGTAAGGGAGCATGAAAATCAATTAAGAGTGGTGTTGCAGATTTTTCGAGACCACAAGCTTTATGTTAACTAGAATAAAATGTTCATTTGAGTTGTATCAAGTAGAGTATCTTGGTCATGTGATTTTGAAGGAGGGAGTAGCAATTGGCAATGCGAAAACAATTTCAAATTTCCAAATGGCTAATCCCAAAAACAGTTAAAGACATATGTGGTTTTTTAGGCTTGATATGTTATTATCAGAGGTTTGTGAGAGGGTATGGTTCCACTGCTAAACCATGAATAGTTTTGAGGAAGAATGGATTTTGTTGGACCAGTAAAACACAAGTGGCGTTTGATAAATTGGTTCAAGCAATAATCAGTGCTCTAGTTTTGTCATTGCCATACTATTCTTAGCCGTTGTTCATTGTCGAATCGGATGTGTCTGGTACGGGTCTGGGGGCAATACTGATGCAGAAAAAGAATCGTATTGCCTATTTTAGCTATGCTCTCACTTAGAAGGAACAACTTAAACCTGGTATGATCATGAGCTAATGGTAATTGCATTTTCTATACAAAGATGGCATCATTACTTATTAGGAAAGAGGTTTATTGTGAGAACCGACTAAAAGAGTTTGAAGTGTTTTTTGGAGCAACGGGAAGTTAATTTTAGGTATCAACGTTGGTTACAAAAGCTGTTGGGATATGAGTTTGTGATTGAGTATGTGGCTCGAAACATTATCATACTTCTTGATAAAGTCATTGAACTTGTTGTTCATTCTGGCATTGTTGTCTGTGGTGACCTAGTTCAATGCCTTGCCCTGAATCTGTTGTCCTTACAGCAGTTTTTCATCATCATAGATAAACTCTTGAGCTCATCTTGCGGAGAAATCATAGTGGCAGGAGCAACTTCCTGGCTGCTATGCTGTTTCTTGTTTTGGTACTGGTTATTCTGCGCATGACTGAGAACATATGTCCTTCCTTGGTAACCCTTCTGAAAGCCCGTCTTCTGCCCTCGACTTCTCTGTGCATTATCCGTGTGATTGTTAGTGTTGGTGTAGTTGAAGTGTTGAACAGTTGTGGGTTGTTCCTCACATGGGGGTTCGGGTGGTAATTCTTGAACTTCCATCCTAGTCCATTGACATAGATGACTTCATGATGATCATCTGTTGGGTTGTCTGTTTCATGTACAGCATCGGCAGTGCTCTGCTCATGTGCGGCTTCTTCCATGATGAAAACATGGCTGTTGTTGCTCTTAATCTCAACCTTGGCGGTCAAATCGTTGATCTTCTGCATGACGACACTGTTCACCTTTTGAGAGCGATCAGTTTCTTGATTCTTGTTTAACGAGCTAGATGCCATGTTTTCAATCAACTCAAAGAAATGCTCCTTCTGTAGATTGGGTCATGAAATCTTACTTGCTAGTAGAGTTTAGAGCATTTCGGAACTCACTGCCAACTCCATCATAAAACACTCCCAGGAGATAATCATCTTCAAAACCATGGTGAGGGTATTCCATGCGCTATTTATTGAAATGCTATCATGCGTCACATAACGGCTCATCAGCTAGCTGTTTGAAAGAGGAGATACTTTTTCTCAGAGCTGCGGTCTTAAGAATTTGTATAGAAGTGGCTCAGAAATGTCGATTGGACCTTCTCCCTTAAGGTAAGGCATCCGGTAGGAAGAGAGTCCAGCCAGAGTGCAGCTTTCCCATCAACGGAGAACGGGAACAACATTCACTTGATGTAGTCTGGTGGTACCTATTCGCACGCGTGAAACCACCGACTTTCTCGAAGTTCTCAATATGATCCATCAGGATTTCTGCCGCCAGACCATTGAACATCTTCCTTTGTACCAAGTTGATCAAATCAGGCTTGACCTCAAAGTCTTGTTTTGTGCATGATGGGGGGGGGTTGATGGCAAAGCGTGTAATAGAGAAGTTACGCTGAAGGTTGCATGAGGGCAATTTCAGCAACGAGATCATCTTAATTGCCATGATCACCCATAGTGGTGTTGGTTGGCCTTGGCTGTTGACGGTTATGTCTTTCTAATCTTAAGAGATCTTGGTTGCTGAGTGTAACTAAGTGTCCTTGTACGCTGCTCCAAGTATGTCTACTGGTCATGCACCTGGAACATTAGCTGGAACAAAGGGGAAAGAGCAAGTTAGAGGTTATAGACTAAATATAAAACCTAAAAAGAAAGTTAAATAACTTGTCCCTGGCAACGGCGCCAAAATTTTATACACTAAAAATGGACTCTTACTACTGTCAAGTTAACAATGGTTGTTGTAATACTTAAGATTTAATTTCATACTAGATTTTGATCCGCGCTTCGAAAGCGCGGGTATTATTTTTCACTTTTATGAAATATATTATTTATTTGTAATTATTGGATTTATTTATTTTAATAAAATTTTCTTTATAATAAATTCGACACATAGAGTGTCTCTCGTAAACTATGTATTTCTCTAGTTTTATTTTATTCGCTCTTCAATCAACATATTTGTTAAAATAAATGATTATAAACTTTGATCTCTGCACCTCCTCGGATGTATATTTTTAAAAATATGATGATATTTGTTTTTCATGTAATTATTAGGGTTTGGCAAAATGAATCCGAGGAACAGAACTGATACCAATCCGTAAATATAGTACCAAACCTGAACATAAATTGATTAAATATTCGAATTATTCAAAATTTTGTTAGTTAGAGAACCGAATCGGATCGGATCCAAACCGAAGTATTCGTGTACCTGAAAGTATCTAAAAATAGATTTATATACTTATATATTAATTATTTTTATATTTAACGTATATAAAACATCAAGAATGATACTTTTAAATTGGTTTAAATACTTGAAAATGTATATAGATAGTCAAAAACAAATATCTGAAATAGTTAAAGTATACTCAAATCACCAAAAATACTTAAAATAATTATTGATTTCGTATCCAAAATTTTAAATCAAACCAATTGATATGTTAAGCTTAGGTATTCTGGCATATGTTATTTAAATTTATAGGTAATATATTACTTTATTTATAGATTTTGAGAAATTTAAAATATATAGTGATTTAAAACTTTAAAAATAATTTAAATAGGTTATCCAAACTCAAACCCGCAAAGATCCGAATCAAACTCAAACAAAAATTTAGAAACATCCTAATAGGACTGAAATCTTTGACCTCGAAAACCCGAAACACAAACCGATCAGAACCAAACCCGTATGGATGTCTGAAAACCCATCCTTAGGCATTATTATATATCGTATAATTTCATCATATAATTAATCGTACTTTATATATACCATCATATAAGTAATCATATAATTAATAGTATTTAATACGTATCATATAAATAATTACATATATTATATTTTAAAAACTTAATATGAAATATAAAAACCATAATTTGAGTTGGTATTTCAAATTGGGCTTTTTATTGTATTTTTCTTATATTTATATTGACAACATTCTTTTATAATGGACTTAATAACTTAAGCCCATTATTTTTTCTGTTTAATACTACTATTTTTGTTTCTAAACAAAATTATATTTTTTTAAAAAGACTACAATCCATGTTTCCAAACACACCAAATTTTTTTTAATACTCTTATCCAAGTAACCAAACAAAATGATTTTGTACTTGAGTTTTAATAAGATAGATGACCAGTCTACATTTTATTCTTATGAGTTCTCAATTGAGCTAAAAAGATGATGGGGTTTGATTTTTGGTTATCGTGCAAAACAAGCAAACTAATATAAATGTAATTCAATTTAAAGAGAAGTCAGCCTAGGGTTACTTTATCGGGTGCTAATATTTTAGAGCCAAACAATTATTCAAGCGCAGATAAGCGTTGGTCTAGAACTCGGATCACTCAAGGTTAACAGCCCACTGTCGTGGTATTGTTCCATATGCTGATCGATCTTGATACCTAAACTCTCGCTTGGATCAAGATGTGATAGCAAGCAATAGGGATCAAGCTCGATAGGTTCACCACACACCCTAATATCTACTTTCGCTGATTAGGGATGCTAGGCTAATTACGTCATTGATATATGGTGTTTTAGACATCTTGTATATATGTTTTCTAATTGGTTTTCAAGTCTTTATCGAGTCTTCCTAGTCCTTTGCGAGTCATTACAGGTCTGGAGTTGTATTGGATGGGAGATGGATCAGTTGGAACAAAAGAGGCAGAAAAGAGTGCAATCTGGTGATTTCACGCAGAACAGTCTAATGACTGTTCCCGATCGAGCGGAACAACCCGAGTGATTATTCCAGCGGCAGAGATTTTTATGGAAACCACTATTATTTCGGGATTTGCCCTAATTATCCTCTTTTTCTCTCCCAACCGCCTGTGGCTTTGATATATCATATTTTCTGTTTTTCATTATCATTCTACGCTATTCTAGACACAAGAAACCATTGGAGATTTTTGGGATTATTGATTTTCTTATTGTAAAGGGAGAAGGCTTCATCTCTCTCTCCATAGAGAAGATCATCTGAACCCTTTGTTTTCTACTCTGTTCTTATGCAATTTATTTCAGGAATTATGTCTTTGATTTCTTGCATCATGATCGAGTAGTGACCTTGCTCGCCTAGGGTTTTTAGGGTGTTGAGACATGAGCTAAACATAGATAAGCGATTTACAATTGTTCTTCATTCATACTGTTCTTAATGCTTTCTTTAATCTGATCACTTGATGTTAGATCTTAAGTTCATAACCTAGTTAACAGCTTAGGAGATAACTTGACATGTATTGAATGAGCTTAATATCCCTAATCAGCGAAAGTAGATATTAGGGTAGTAAATGAACTGATCGGACCTGTTCTCTAAGGCTTGCAATCGATTCTCATCTCAACGACAGTTAGATGGTGAGATCGATCTCAAAGCGATCACTACCACGACAATGGAGTGAACCGGCTGAGTGATCCGAGTTCTAGAAAGCACTTCATCGCGCTTGAGTAATTGTCTGGCTCCAATTCAACACCCAATTAAATACCTTAGGCTAGCTCCTTGTTAAATTGAATCAATCTCTTGTTTTTTTCTTGTTTCCTATCGTCACCTTTTAAACCAAAACAAATCTTCTTCTTAGCTTGATTTCGAAACTCATAGAAATAAAGTGTAGACTGGTCCTCTGAATTTGAATCTAAAGTACTATAATTACAACTGTTAACTTGGCAGTAGCATATTCAAAACTCTGCTCAACAACCCTTTCACAGCAGCTTCTCCTTTCTCTTTCAGCTCATCTGTGAGAATAACTCTAACCTTGGAGAAAGGTTTGGAGGTACCCTTGCACTTTACCGCATATTCAATGGATTTCTCATCACACATGCAAGGTATCAAAGTCATGGTAGGATCTCTCATGGCCCTTTTCTTCTGGACTTTTACATTCACCTTAGCATTCCCACTGAATGTATGGGTATCAGTGTGAGAATCTCCATCCAGGACTTCCTTGATCTCACTGTTTTTACCAAGCTCCTTCCTTGGAACAACCTTCAGCTTTTCTCCACTGAGCACTGAGATGCAAGAGGCGTGTAGTTTCTGAAATCTGGTGGGAACAGCCTGATAGAAGACATTCTTGTTGATGTTGGAGAAGGAGACTCTCTTATTAGGCATATCAACGATTGCTCCCACTGTAGCCATAAATGTCCTTCCTAAGATCAAAGGCATCTCATGATCCTTGTTCATCTCAACAATCTGAAATTCAGTATGGAGAACACATTCCCCAACTTGGACAGGAAGGTTGTGAATGGTGCCATAAGGAACTGCTCTGGAAGAGTTTGCAAAAGTCAGCGTCACCTGAGAAGGCTCAACATCAGCAATGCCCAACTTGTCTACAATCGCCTTTGAGACAAGATTCTGAAGAGTTATCTACTACATTGTTAATGATCCGATTAAACTTAGATTCAAACATTAAATGATCAAATTAATGTAGGCATTAAGAATAGATATGAATAAAGACAATAGAACAATGTCGCTTATCTATGTTTAGCTCACACGATTAACACCCTAGAACCGTAGGCAAGCTAGCCGACTACTCATCCATTTCACAAGAGACAAAAGACATGATTAGTGAATTATACTGCATAAGGTAAATTTGAACAAATATGGTTCGTGATGATTTTCTCTAGGTGACATAGATGGAGTCGTCTCCCTTACAATGCAAATTGCAATTCTCAAGTCTATTCTCTTGCAACAACTAGCGTAAAAAGAAATAAAGATAAGTAGCTGCTTTTATATGGAGGAGCCATTAGGTTAGAAAAAAACATAGGGTAGTTAGGGAAAATTCCCGAAATAGCCTGAAGGTTTCATTAATATTTGGGAACAATTACTCGGATGTCCCTTGTGGGAACAATCGCCGAACTGCTCCGCCTGGCTGCTCCACGTGAAAACACTCCAGTTTGGCTTCTTTCTTCATGCACCGTCCTTCAACTCTACAACATACTCCAGACCTGAAATGACTCAAAAAGAACTAGACAGACTTGATAAAGTATTGAAAACCCTTTTAAAACATCTATATAATGATGTTAAAACACTATATATTAGTAAACAATGTTTTGATCCTTCGGAAAATTTATAGCACCACCCGTCGAACAGGATGGGGCCCACGGACCGAGAGAATAGGCATGGGTGGCCCGTTAACTGTGGACGGTCGAAGCATTAAAATCCTATTTTGATCAAGGAGGTATCTAAGTAGATGATATACCATATAATTTATCTGATTTCAACCATGGTATATAAGTGTTTTAAGATATAATTATTATGTTTTGGAGTCTATTTAGTATGTTTACAGATTTATGAGTCATTTGGAGTAAGGTGGAGATTTTCTAGCATTTTAGAGTATTCTAGAGATTTCACCCAAGCTTACCGTCGACCAACACACTTGGGTCGACAAGGAGATGTTATAATTGATCGATGCACACTATGTGCTATCGATCGACAGCGAGCAGAAACCCACTTTGGTCACAGCCGATCTGAAGTCCAAGACTTCACCAAATTACAAGAATGCCTCTGACGAGTTTTAACCTAATATTTAAGTGCTCTGCCATTGTATTGGCAACAGACGCTTTCAAAACTTTATTATTTTCACAGCAAAAGGTTTTAGGTTTAGAGTTGGAGAGAAGAGCATAAACTTCAGAGATTATCTTGCAACTCTAAATTTGTTATATATTATCTATGCAGTTTTCTTTATCTATTGCAATGTTTTACTTTGCTATGTCTGAGTAACTCACCTTGTTAGGTTTATAGTTCAAATAGGATATGAGGGATTAGCTCAAAATATGGAATTGCTAAGTTACTAGAGATATTCATCTTGAGAATTGTGTTTAATGCTTATTTTCTTGAGTAGTTAACTAGAACCCTGATAATAGGATAGTTAGGCGCAAGCGACGGCTTGGTTTTTCACCTGAATAGATTCTCTGAGCTACGATTACTAGATACACACAGAAGTTGGTCTAAGAAGACTAGTGGAATTGTTGAACCCGATCTTAAAGCTTCTATAGAAGCGTACCGATCGATAGTCATATAGACTAATCGATCGACACCGACGAAAGGTGAGGTTTGAAGATCGATCGACACTTTATTCAGACCAACAAGCGGAAGCTGAGGTTTGAAGATCTATACAATATATAGTCTACAAATACAGAAGTTGATCGACTATTGCTTTTGTTGAGTTCTTATATATCATGCATGCATCTTAGTATCCATACCTCTATAATCCTGAAATCCTGAATAAAAACTCTAGGCTTAACTCTTTATTAATATTGTCTTAAACCCCAATCAACTCATTTGAACAATTACTTGTTCAACACTGCTTGTTTTAATTAATCATATTCGACCTACCATAATCATTGCTTTTAGGATTTATTGTGTGTCCGAGCTCTGTGTGGATTCGATCCCTAAGTATTACAACTGATCCTCTTATTTGAGAGAGTAATTCACTCCTTAGAGTAATTTGAGTAAGATCAGTAGAATTTTTCCTTGCGATTATAATACTACAGTACTACACAACTTTAAACTCTGCTGTGTTTAGCAATGGTTCTTTCTGTCATACACCTAAGATTATTAGATGTTCCTTGCCTATTTCTATGTAAATCTTTTCTCTAATACCAGGAGGTTCGTGCCTGTAATCCCAGACCCGAAACCATGAGATGTAATATTAGTTTGTTCTAACAGTCACTCGAACTCGGAACCTCTGACACAATAACCAATGATTCTTTTCAGTTGAACTAATGACTTTTGACATCTTGATTTACTTTATGATATGAATCAGCTTCATGCTGCTGTTCTGGAGCTTTATTATGGGAAAAATCTGAGATCAAGTATCCCACGGTGCAGAAAGTGTTAAGCTAGATGGGCTTCCAACCTAAAACCAATTGGTGATAAGAGGAGTGGCACATATATCTTATATATTACTAAGGATCCCTTCCAATACCCAATGTGGGACATTTGTCCCATCGATAGGCCGACTCTAGGCTGGATCGGGCTTTGATACCATGTTAAGCTAGATGGGTTTCCAACCTAAAATCAATTGGTGATAAGAAGAGTGGCACATCTATCTTATATATTACTAAGGATTCCTTCCAATACCCGATGTGGAACCTTTGTCCCTAATATAAAGGGTGCCGGTGCTGAACAAGGTAAATGAGGGATCTACAGTTTTGTTACTAAGCTGATTGAGACTTGGTCTGCAATAACTTTGAAGTACCCGAGCATGGTTTTGGAAGGAGATGACTCTGTGGAAGAGTTTTACTTTGTGGCCTTTGACTAATAACTATGAGAAAGCTGATAAATGGACTAAGATGATTCACAAAGGAAAAGTAGGATCATTTCAAAGGGTATTGGGCTGGTTATTTGAGGATCTGTTACCTGGTCTTGTTCAGGTTCAGTCCAAAGATGAGAATGCTAAAAACACTTCGACCTGCGACTCAATGCTTGTGGGAACCGGAATTCGCACAGTCAATATTTCGTATAAATAAGGAAACTAGGAAAACCCTAATTTCCCTGAGGTCCCAGATTTCTGAGAAACCACACGTCAAGCAATCAGAACACGACAAATAATGGAAAATAAAATAAAAATCGTAAAAAAAGAGCAAGAAGGGTTTTATTCCGAATCTGCGTATGAGCATTACAACAACAGGATAACGTGCTTCGGCTACGAGAGCTGTCGGCGAGATCCTAGTTCTAATACCCGAAGGTGTCTAAACCTAATTGAGTCGCAGCTCGAAAAAAAAAAACGGAAAGTTGCCTAAAATGCTCTAAGTGCTAAGTTGCTCTGGAAAAGTGATGCCTCTATGCATCTCGCCTTGAACTCCTTATATACTCCCTCCAAGGTTGGTTTACGCTTCCCCCTTTTGCCCTTCAACCGTCATAGTCGAAAAAATGGGAATATTCCATTTTTTCCGGTCTTCATGATTACCTGCGGAAAGTTTCCATTTTTTCCGCGGAAACTGATGCTTATCCTCCAAGCATAATCCGTCATAAGGTTTATGGGTTTTTAAGAAATTGTAAGTGGGCCTCGAATCAAGTTTTAGGACCCCCTTGGGCCGTATTTTTGATTTGAGACGTTTTTACGATTTCTCCGATAAGGTTAAGGTTCCGCGCTTTTATCGTAAACCAAACGGACAAACCCATTTGATCGAGAGATCAAGAAACGGTTAGTCGCGAGTTGCGGAGAACGGCTATACGGATAGTCGAGAATGCATATTTTAGCGTCGTTTCGGAAGACTTCGGACGTTTCGGAAAATGATCGATGTACGAACGCTCGATCGCTATAGCGACCGAACTTTGTCCGCAGCTCGGTCTCTGTGGCGACCGCGAGATCTATCCGCAGCTCGGTCGCTATAGCGACTGTGGCAACCGAAATTCGTACCGTCAATATATCGTATAAATAAGGAAAGTAGGAAAACCCTAACTTCCCAGAGGTCCCGGATGTCTGCGGAGCCAAGGACAAGTGACCAAATAGACGCAGAAAATATGAAAAGATAACAAAACGAGTTTTACGTAAAGTAGATATATGTTTCGAATGCGCGTAAGAGCGTTGCGGCAATTAGAAAAGATTGTAAAAGCTTTGACTGCGAGAACTATCCGCGATTTTCCTAGTTCTTGCCGTCTCAAAACCATAAACCTAATTGAGTCGCAGCTCGATAACAAAGACGAAAATCGTACGAAGAAGGTTTTGTTAGGATTTGGGACTGGACCTTAAGAAGGTTTTGTTAGGATTTGGGACTGGACCTTTCGAGGATCAAGTCGGACGTAGTTCAGTTAGAAAGGATTGAACAAGAGATCGAACTGCCGGCCGGAGTTCGTCTAGTATGAGCGTTGGTCATAGAAATGGGCATGTCGAGAATAATGCCTAGGGTTTCTATGTGCGGAACTCTAAGTAAAAGAATCGTTAGATCCTTCCGAGAGAAACGGAAGTCTGCGGAGAAGATGAAAATAGAACAAGAGGCGGACAGACGTTCTAGGTCCTGCCTTGCTAGTCTAACCACCTAAGTTCTAAGTTCTCTAAGTCTAGGATCTCGGATCTGCTCTCTCTCCCTATTTTTTTTCTCTGCTTTTATGCCTCTTGCCTTGAGCTCCTTATATACTCCCTCCTAGGTCGGTTTACGCTTCCCTCTT
Source organism: Raphanus sativus (assembly GCF_000801105.2). Lineage (NCBI taxonomy): Eukaryota > Viridiplantae > Streptophyta > Magnoliopsida > Brassicales > Brassicaceae > Raphanus > Raphanus sativus. The sequence continues at coordinate 26,781,727 of NC_079514.1, read as the reverse complement.
TTGCCCTTAAGCCGTCATAGTCCAAAAAATGGAAATATTCCATTTTTCCGATCTTCATGATTATTCTGCGGAAAGTTTCCATTTATCCTCGGAAAGTGATGTTTATCCTCCAGGCATAAACCGTCACAAGATTTATGGGATTTTAAGAAATCGTAAGTGGGCCTCGAATCAAGTTTAGGACCCTTTGGGCCGTCTTTTGATTTGAGACGTTTGTTCTATTTCTCCGATAAAGTTAAGTTTCCGCGGTTTCATCGTAAACCGAACGGACGATCCCATTTGATCGAGAAATCAAGAAATGGTTAGTCGTGACTTGCGGAGGATTGTTATAAGGATAGTCGAGAGTGCATAGTCGTATCGTCGTTTGAGAAGACTTTGGACGTTTCGGAAATTTTTTGATATTTGTATGCTCGGTCGCTATAGTGACCGAGCTTTGTCCGCAGCCCGGTCGCTATAGCGACCGGGCTTGTTCTCGAGCTCGGTCGCTATAGCGACCGTGCTTGTTCCCGAGCTCGGTCGCTATAGCGACCGAGTTTGTGTATGGGCTCGGTCGCTATAGCGACCGAGCTTGTGTCTGAGCTCACTCCCTATAGCGAGTGAGCTTGTGTCCGAGCTCACTCCCTATAGCGAGTGAGCTTGTATTGAGAGAGCTCACACCCTATAGCGAGTGAGCTTGTATTGAGTGAGCTCATTCCCTATAGCGAGTGAGCTTGTATTGAGTGAGCTCACCCCCTATAGCGAGTGAGCTTGTATTGAGTGAGCTCACTCCCTATAGCGAGTGAGCTTGTATTGAGTGAGCTCACTCCCTATAGCGAGCGGGCTTTTTCTGTAGCCCGCTTCCTATAGCGACCGAGCTTGTGTCCGAGCTCACTCCCTATAGCGAGTGAGCTTGTATTGAGTGAGCTCACTCCCTATAGCGAGTGAGCTTGTATTGAGTGAGCTCACTCCCTATAGCGAGTGAGCTTGTATTGAGTGAGCTTGTATTGAGTGAGCTCACTCCCTATAGAGAGTGAGCTTGTATTGAGTGAGCTCCCTTCCTATAGCGAGTGAGCTTGTATTGAGTGAGCTCACTCCCTATAGCGAGCGAGCTTTTCCTGTAGCCCGCGTCCTATCTCGACCGAGTTTGTGTCCGACCTCACTCCCTATAGCGAGTGAGCTTGTATTGAGTGAGCTCACTCCCTATAGCGAGTGAGCTTGTATTGAGTGAAGGGTTTCTCCCTATAGCGAGTGAGCTTGTATTGAGTGAGCTCACTCCCTATAGCGAGCGAGCTTTTCCTGTAGCCCGCTTCCTATAGCGATCCAGATTTTCCTGTAGCTTGGTTCTTTATAGCGACCGAGCTTGTGATGCGTACCGAAACCTTTGTTTTGAGAACCCATTGCTCGAGTATCCGTGCTTGTCGTAACGACAAGATGCTTACGATGTTTGCTCGGATCGATGCTCGAACCATTAGAGCTTGTTTCGACGCTGCGGATAAATCTTTTCAATAATTTTATCGTAAAAATTAGTTTAAGTAATTTTTACGAAAATTATCTTTTTCAAGAAATATTTTCGAACGTTAATTTCGTCGTTACCGTTTTTGACCCCAACAGTTAGCCCCCCAGCCCGTTAGAACCGTAGATCGTAGATGTGAGGTTCTAGCGTGCGATAAGACAAGTTAGTCAAGTTAGGCGGAATTAACGGTTGAAGATGTTCGTTGAAAGTTGTACATTCATTCCAAAAAGTGTGGAATCTTATAAGATTGGGGCTGCGATTGATGGAGGCTGCCTACGTACCCTTTGTCAAAAGGGATCAAGCCATTCGTAGTACGTCTTGGAGTTAAGATTCTTATGACATGTTTTCCAGTGAGACTTTATTGTCTAGTTATTTCAAGCATGTTGCTGTCGATGGTATTTCGTATTGGACCTTTGTCAGCTGCAAAAGTAGCCTCGGAGGGTGTTTATTTTGGCCAATTTTTGCCTGTAAAAAATATTTTGCTCAAATATATAAAATCATGGTTTTTATAAATCGAGAGAACTTCCGTTTATCGAAGTTAGAGGGACAGGGTGTGAGTTGTCGTCTCATTCCTGCCTCTCCGATGATCACCGTATCCATCGATTGTACAAAGCGAGATTTTTCGCGGTTTACTGATTTACGCGAAGGTTCGTGAAACGGATAGACTGAAGTGAAGAGACAAGTTTTGGGATCTCGTATCGGGTGTTGATACTATGTCTGTGAGATGTTAAGTGTGGGAACCGAAGTTCGCACTGTCGATTTTAGTTAAGTTTAATCGTAGGAAAACTAAGTTGACCTAGTTTCCCCCGAGGATCCCGGCTATCTGCTGGGCCACGCACGACAAAGTTAATGCAAGTCTAGTTTGGGAATAAATGCGTAAAATAAAGAGAGCAAAAAGAAAGAATCTTATTTCCGAATCTGCGGAGAGCGTTTGGACAACAGGTCGAGATCTCAGCCACAAGAGCTGTCGATCGTCGCTAGTCTCGAAACCTAGATCTAACCTAGTCGAGTCGCAGCTAGCTAAAAAGGAAATAAGCGCCTAAGTTCTAAGTTTCTCTGGAGTGGTTTTTCTCTCTGATTTCCTATCCCCTTCCTCTGCTCCTAGCTTTGCTTATATACTCCCATATGACGGTCTATTCTTGATGGGCTGAGTCCGCCGCAGGCTGGACTTTTTCCATTTTCGTCGGCTTCCGCGTTTATCGGGAAAGTTGACATTTATCTTTTCGGAAAGTTGACATTTATCTTTTCGGAAGTTTAACATTTATCTTGCCATGCGAAGATAATTGTAAACCGTCGTATCTATCCTTTTAGAAAATCGTAAACGGGTTGTTCGATCGGGTTTGGTCCCTTCCGGGCCGTCTTCCGATCTTCCGCTGTTTTCTACGATTTTCTTTGAAAGAATGCTCATACTCGGATGTCGAGTCTTTCGGAAGATCTTCGGTCCACTGCTGAGGCACATGGTGTTTTAAGATAACCATCACCGTTTTATACGAAGTCTTCCTGTCCGTTGACGTCTTACGGGTTCTTTGGAGTCTTGGAGCAGAAAAAGGAGTTTTGTTTGCGGGATCTCGGAAAGTCGCAAAACACGGATTTCTGGCGACCCGGAGGCCTAGAACTTATGCACGAAGACTCGCCGTCCGATGTCCCGAGCCAGCACGGGGCTAGCCGCCCGGCGGCCACGGCCAGCACGGGCGCTAGCCGCCGGCGGCCACGGCCAGCACGGGGCTAGCCGCCCGGCGGCCACGGCCAGCACGGGCGCTAGCCGCCGGCGGCCACGGCCGGCACGGGGCTAGCCGCCCGGCGGCCACGACCGTTACGGGCTCTAGCCGCCGCCGGCCACGGCCAGCACGGGGCTAGCCGCCCGGCGGCCACGACCGTTACGGGCGCTAGCCGCCGGCGGCCACGGCCAGCACGGGGCTAGCCGCCCGGCGGCCACGGCCAGCACGGGCGCTAGCCGCCGGCGGCCACGGCCAGCACGGGGCTAGCCGCCCGGCGGCCACGGCCACGTCCGGAGTTGGCTGCTCGGTTCCTTCGGCGTGTGCGTGTTTTTTTGCGTTTTTAGTTTTCCGTAGGTCTTTCCTTGTGTAGAAAATGTTTCTAGCAGTTAATCTCGAGATGATTAATCTTTAACTTAATATTTTCCCGAGGTTTCTCGATTAACAAATAGTCTCTCGAGGTTGCTCTAATATTTTTTCGTGTTTTTCCGAGATTTTCGAACATCGATTTCGTCTTGACCGATTTTGACCCCAACATTAAGTACCAGCAAGGTTGGGTTTAGGGCAAGACCTAGGTTTACTTTCGGACTGAAGCTTTGCGATGACAAATCGGCTTTCATTTTGCTTGTTTGCGATTTTAACCTGACTCGTACCGTTTTAAAATCCGCGAAGTGTTATCGACTTATTATGATTTGTCTGGGTACGAGTCGGGGCTACTTCCTTTACGAAGCACTCAAACAAAATTTTAGTTTTCTTGTATAGCGCGCTATGGTATCCTGGTCGGATGTAAGAGAGCCTACCCTTAGGTGGCTTGTCTGTGTTGGGCCCAAATATGGGCCGGTAGCTGACGATAGAACCAAAACAAGTACTGGGCCGTGATAAAGCCCAACGCGTATCAGCGACCTTAGCTAAGGTTTAATACGAAGCCGGAGGCTGGAAGCTAAGGGCAATCTTCGAAGAGGTCACGGTGAAGAGGAAGCTCACATCATAACAAAAGGAGCGCAGGACCCAGTCAAAGGGAAGCTGTTGCGGATTCCTCAACAAACGGAGAAGATCTCGGAGATCAGTGAAAGTTGATCAAGAGAAGTCCAGGACTATTTAAAGAGAAGATCGAGGACTAAAGAAGAGGATCCGATTAAACCTATTATTCACTTTTATGATCATTCACATCATCTTTTAAACATTTCCTTATCTTTGTAATCATCAAGAGAAACATCTTTTGTAACTGTTCTTTACCACATTATCAATACAAATCAAATTCATTCTATAAGTTATTACGGGATTCAGCTCGTGTTATCTTTCCCTAACCTCTTTCCTAAACTTTAACCTGACCTAAAAATCAGGAGGTGAGTTTAATCCCTCACAATTGGCGCCGTCTGTGGGGAAGAAACAATCGAATCCCTTACTCTTACTTAAGGATGAATCATACCGATCAGACAACGAATCCGTCTGACCTTGACCTCCCGATTCGAGCGATGGCTCACCGAACGATGGAGGCTCTAGTCTCGTAACTTCGGAGCCTTGATGTGGCGATCACCGATCTGGGCAACAACCTCCGGCTAGCGCTCGAACGAGCCAGACTACCATTAGAGCTACCAACCCAAGATCGTCAAGTGGAACCGCCCCCGGGCTTCCAGTCACCGAGAATCCTCAGCAGCAAGCCACTCCGAATCAAACAGAGGTTCAGCTCTCTGAGATTCGTCAGATGATGATGCAATTAGTAGACAAAGCTCAGGAAAATGAGTGTACAATGAATCAGCTAGTTGTTCGGCAGCAACGATTTAAAGAGGTAACTAGATCTCTAAACGCAACAACCCAACCACCGCAACGTCAAGCTCTGGGGGTCACTTTCCGAGATCGATTGACCGATCCTTCGTTCCCCCGAGGACGTTTAGACTTTTCTCCCGATAGCACTGTTCCGGAAGGACGGGGGTCTGCTTTCCAGACACCTCATACTGGGACAGCTCCCGCGTTTAACCCACCTGTCACCAGTGCTATGGGAAGTAACGCAGCGACAACCAGCTCCACACCCAGTCAGATTGCTGACCGGAGCACTTGCTTACCTCCTCCGCCGCCTGATTTTAGGTACGGATCAGGAGTATCCTTCCCATCTGGGGGCAGAACATCAGCTTTGGTTTATCAAACCAGAAGCTCAACCCCGAATGTGGATGGGTATAAAAGGGTAGACTCCGATAACCCAAGAGCTGGTGGTCGGATACCTAATAACGACCCAAATGTCCTTTCCTTAGAGGGACCTGAACCTATCCGCAGTTATATGGAACGAACTCACGCAGCTCTCCAAAAACTGAGAGCTCAAGTCCACAAGGCAACGAGCTCGGCTCCCGAAATTGATAGCTTGATTGAAGAAACCCGTGGGACTCCATTCACTGACAGAATTGCCAGTTCTTACATAAGAGACACCCGAAAAATTAGAATTCCCGAGTATGACGGAACTTCTGACCCAAAGGCCTATTTGAGAGCCCTCCGATTAGCTATCGTGAAAGCCCATTTTACGCAAGAAGAATGTGAAGCAGGTTACTGCAGGACATTCGCCGAAAACCTGGTCGGAACAGCTCTTGAGTGGTTCTCTAGTCTCGAACCAGCCTCGATAGACAGCTTCGATCAGTTAACTAATGCCTTCATGAAGCAGTACTCGACCTATATCCTGAAGCAAGCCTCTGAGGCCGATCTCTGGAAGGCCAGACAAGGAATGGAGGACTCGCTACGAGTCTACATCGAGAAATTCAGAGCAGTAAGAACTAAGCTCTCGAATCCCAACGACCAAGTCGCCATCGAGGCCCTTAGAAGAGTTCTGTGGTATAAATCGGAGTTCTGGTAAGAGCTAACACTCAATACTCCTCCAACCATCGATGATGCTCTTCATAAAGCCACTAGATATATTACTTTGGAGGAGGAGACAGCTGCACTGGATAAACTCCACAAGAAACCTCAGAATCACTTCAAAAGTGAACCCTCAAGGGCAAAGGGACCTCATAAAGGGGGGAACCTCCGAAACAATCAGACTCAGGGAGAACACTCCTGTGCAATCGAGGAGGACAAGGAAGAAAAACCTGTCGCCGCAGCAAACAAAACTCCCTGGTCAAAAGGCTTTGATAAGAACAAACATTGCTCCTCTCACGATCGAGAAGGACACTCAACCGAAGAATGTTGGGACCTCCAACGACAGCTGGCAGCTAAATTCGCAGCCGGAGAAATAAAGGGCGTGGACCTCAAAAAGCCACCGCCCTATCAGAAAAGAGGTCCCAGAGATACCTCTCCAAAACGCGAAAGGTCACCAGAGAAGGAGACAGATTCACCACCTCCAGCTCCCAAGTAGAGAGTCGATATGATTCTTGGAAAATTCCCCCAAGGAAAAAGCCTGCAAATCGAGGCTCTCTCGAGCAAACCGTCACCTCAATCGAGTCCCGACTCGAGGGTGGACTGTATCCTTGGAGGATCAGATATGTGTCAAGACTCCGTCAATTCCATTAAGAATCACGTACGGAAGGCTGTGTCTAACACTGGACATAAGCCTCCCAACCCTGAATCCAATACTAAGATTTCTTTCTGGGAGAGCGAGACCTCAAACCTTGACAGACCTCACGATGATGCTCTGATTGTCACCCTGAACATCGCAGGATACGAGGTACTTAAACTCATGATAGACACAGGAAGCTCTGTTGCATTATTATTTTGTACAACACCCTGAAAGGGATGGAAATAGACGACTACGAAATTATTGGCCAAAAAGCTAATCTCGTAGGCTTCTCCGGAGAAACAGCTACCTCATTGGGAACTATCAAGCTCCCAATCATAGCTGGCGGAATAATGAAAATGACCAAGTTAGTAGTCATCGACAGACCTTCCCCGTTCCATGCGATCCTAGGGAAGACCCTGGATTCACAAGATGAAAGCAGTAGCTTCGACTTATCATCAATGCGTGAAATTCCCAACACCTGAAGGAATAACTACCGTACATGGTAGCCAGAAGATCTCCAGGATCTGCTACCTGGGAGGATTCGAAATCCTCAAAAAGTCCCCCCAATAGCAATTACAGATCCAGGAGGGTCGCGAAATGCAACAAAATATCTGAGGTCCCCCTAAGAACCTCACCGAAAAAGTTTGCATCGACGACTCAAATCCTGAAAGACAGGTGAGCATCGGATCTGAGCTACCTCTTGAGACCAAAAAGGAGCTCATCGACTTCCTGAAAAGCAATGTCAAAACCTTGGCATGGTCCACCAATGACATGAAAGGTATAGATCCGAACGTTACCACCCATAAACTGAAAGTAGACTCCACTTTCAAACCGATCAAACAAAAGCGTCGCAAGCTGGGCCTCGAAAAGGCTCAAGCCGTTAACGACGAAGTTGACCGACTTACGAAAGCTGGGTCCATTCGAGAGGTACACTACCCTGACTGGTTAGCTAACCCGGTAGTTGTAAAAAAGAAAAACGGGAAATGGAGAATCTGTGTAGACTTCACCGACCTAAACAAGGCTTGTCCAAAACCTGTAGTAGGAGAGCCACTATATCTGTACCTCGTCGTATCAACTGCTGCAGTTAGCGGCGTGCTGGTACGAAAGGAACAAAACAAACAAAGACCTGTCTATTACACTAGCAAGAGTCTGATAGACGCCCAAACTAGGTACCCTACAATGGAAAATTTAGCACTAGCAGTCGTAACAGCCGCCAGGAAATTACGGCCTTACTTCTAATCGCACTCGATCATCGTAATGACTTCGCAACCATTACGAATGATATTGCACAGCCCCAGCCAGTCAGGGCGGTTGGCTAAATGGGCCATAGAGCTCAGTGAATATGACATCGAATACAGACCTCGAGCAGCAGCAAAGGCTCAGGTCCTTGCCGATTTTATCATTGAGCTAGCATCCGAGCAATTAGACTCAGAAATGGAGTCTCCAAAGTGGAGCCTGTATGTCGACGGAGCCTCATTAAAACAACGTTCCGGTGTCGGACTAAGGTTGACTTCTTCAGCTGGAGAAACCATTGAGCAGTCCTACAGGCTCGGATTCAGCGCCTCAAACAACGAGGCTGAATATGAAGCACTAATTGCAGGGCTAAAACTCGCCCTAAGCCTCGGAATCCGAGAGCTAAACGCTTATAGTGATTCACAGCTAGTAGCTAGCCAGTTCCACGGAGAATACGAAACGAGGGACGAAAGAATGGGGGCATATCTCGAAGTCGTCCAGAACCTCACTAGGCAGTTCGACAAATTCGAGCTAACAAGGATCCCACGAGGAGAGAACTCCTCAGCAGATGCGCTGGCTGCTTCAGCCTCCACATCAGATCCCCTCATAAAACGAATCATACCCGTAGAAGGAATCGAAAGACCGAGCATCGACATAGCTACTAAAGCTGAGATAGACAACAAGCCAAAAGAGCAAACCGAAGGTACCTACCCTGAAACGATAGCTACCCAAGTTCTCACAACATTCTGGTTCCCAAAAGCCAAAATACGTAGCTCTAAAAAGCAGATCTCCGGGAACACAATCCAAAACACCGAAAACAACGAAGGTATTCCCCGAAATTCAGACTCCTTGGAGCCTAATCTCACGAATACCTCCGGGGGCACCATCCGGACCTCGGACCCACTCGTCTGCAGAGTCAAAACCAGAAGTCGCTCAGCTCTCAAAAATTCATCCGGGGGCACCATCCAGACCCCGGAGAATACCGGAGAAAGTGGAAGTATTCCTCAGAATTTGGACTCCCTGGAGCCTAATCCTACGAATACCTCCAGGGGCACCACGACACCAGGTCCCGAACAGGAACCTCCCTCATCTCTTCATAACAAAGTTGTAGGGAGAGTGGATTGGAGAATACCAATCACGCAGTACATCCTGGAGGGAAAGACTCCACCCAATAAATGGGAGGCTCGAAAGCTCAAAGCATTAAGTGCGAGATATTGTATCATCGAATCCGCTCTCCACAAATGAAACGTTTCCGAACCTTACCTAAAATGCGTCCATGGCCTCGTTGCTATGAGACTCATGAAGGAAATGCACGACGGCTCCTGTGGAAACCACTCCAGTGGCAGAGCTCTAGCTATCTGAATCAAAAGACAAGGCTATTTCTGGCCTACCATTATTGCAGACTGCGAGGTCTACTCTTCCTCATGTAATAAATGCCAGAGGCATGCACCGATTATACACCAACCTGCGGAGAAGCTATCCAACATATCCACCCCTTATCCATTTATGAGGTGGTCCATGGACATCGTAGGACCACTAGTAGCGTCAGGAAGTGGAAAGAAGAAGCTACGATTCCTCTTGGTCCTGACAGACTACTTCACGAAATGGATAGAGGCTGAAGATTTCCAGCAAGTAACCAGATTCAAGGTCGAACAGTTTGTATGGAAAGATATCGTGTGTAGACACGGCGTCCCATACGAAATTGTGACTGACAATGGAGGACAATTCATATCCCACGATTTCAAAATATTTTGTGACAAATGGAATATCCGCCTGACCTTTTCAACACCTCGACGCCCTCAAGGAAACGGCTGGGCGGAGGCTGCTAATAAATCAGTATTAGCCAACCTCAAGAAACGCCTCGGAACCCAGAAGGAACTCTGGTCAGAAAAGTTACCCGAAGTACTCTGGGCATGTCGAACCACCCCACGAAAGGCTACAGAGGAAACTGTGAGGGATTAAACTCACCTCCTGATTTTAGATCAGGTTATAGTTAGGAAATGATTAGGGAAAGATAAACGTGGGCTGAATCCCGTAAGAACTTGTAGAATGAATGATGATTTTATTGATGATTTTGGTAAAAGAATGGTTACAAAAGATGTTTCTCTTGATGATTACAAAGATAATCGAAAATGCCTTAGAGTTGATATTAATAATCGTGAAAAATGGATAAAGGTTCAATTCCCTCTTTCTTGACTTGCTTTCTCTTTAAATAGCCTTAGGTCCCGCTTGATCGTCACCAACTAATTCCCGAGATCTTCTCCGTTTATTGAGGAATCCGCAACAGCTTCCCTTTGACCGGGTCCTACGCTCCTTCTGTTACGATGTGAGCTTCCTCTTCATCGTGACCTCTTCGAAGATTGCCCTTAGCTTCCAGCCTCCGGCTCCGTAATGAACCTTAGCTCAGGTCTCTGATACGCGTTGGGCTTTGTCTCGGCCCAATACTTGCTTTGGTTCTATTGTCAGCTAGCGGGCCATATTTGGGCCCAACAGTTGCCCTCAGCTTTCGAGATTAGACTTTTATTCTCGGGAGCTAGACCTAGCCGCCCAACCTC